>NW_026067909.1:21022358-21024167 GCF_014885135.2 Alexandromys fortis
TCACCCGTCCAGATGGAACTCTTCAGCACCTAAACAGGGCCGCCTGGTAGCCCAGTGATCCAGGGACAGAAGGAAGGACGGGGCAGGCAGTGCAGGATCCAGGAGAACACAGGAGCCCCTGGAGCCCAGGCTGAGGGTGCCGGGCTCTCTTACTGGGGGCCTTGAGGCTCACTGCTCTGGGTGGGTAGCCTTAGAGTAGGAGCTTCTCAATATACATTTCTTGTGCCTTTTCTTTGGCTCTCCATTTTTCTGTTTGCTTCTTTGTTTTGTCCTATATTTTTTTTGTTTTATTTCTTATTATTTTTTTCTTTTTTAAGTACTTGTTTGTTTACTAGTGAGAAAGAACATGAAAAGACATGTGGGGAGGTAGAAAGGATCTGGAAGGATGTGGAAGAGGGTAATTATAATCAGAACATGTTGTATGAAAAAAATTATTGTCAAATAAAAATTTAAAATAAAACATACCAAGAAGGTAGTAAATAAAGACAGTCTAAACATGTTAAAAAGATAAATAACTCAAAAATACTCATTTTTCCTAGACATTAAGAAAATAAAAATCCAAAGAACTTTGAGATTTCATCTTACTCCAGTCAGAATGTCAAGGTTCAACAAAACAACCAAAAACAAATGCTGAAAGGGGTGTAGAAAAAAGGGAGTGCTCTTTCACTGTTGGTGGGATTGCCAGCTGGTGCACCTACTATGGAAATAAATGTGGAGAATTCTAGAAAAACTAAAAATTAATCTTTCATATTATTTACTCCTAGTGAACACCCAAAGCACTTTACATCCTACCCCACAGATGCTTGCTCAGCCATGCTCATTGCTGCTTTATTCACAATAGCTAGGAAATGGAATCAATTGAGGAATGAATGAAGGAAATGTAGTACATATATACTATGGAATACTGCATAGCTGTAAATAAAAATGAAGTCATTGCCTTCGCAGGTAAATGGGCAGAACTAGCAAAACACAATTCTGAGTGAAGTGACCCAGATGCAGAAAGACAAACATTACGTGTTCTCTTTCATTATTTAAGTATAATCCTTATGCCTCATCAAACAAGCTTCTTTTTGTCACATATGAGACCATTACAGAAAATTGCAACAACAACAAAAAAACAGAGTTGTGAATCCTTGTTTTAGTAGATGCAACTGCCAACAACCTCCACACCTAAAGGCTAAAGGATGCTGTAGAAGAGGGGGTGGAAAGACTGTAAAATTCAGAGGATCAGGGGATTTACTGTGAGATTATGTCTCTTAGTAATGTCAGAAGCTTCACCTATAAAGTCTTGCCAACATGGCTCTCTATACAGTAGCTGAACAAGAACAAGAATAATAAACATTTCAGTAGAGACCATTAAGCCTTAATTCTAGACTAAGAATTACAGGCAACTAAGGAATGCTGATAATTTTGTTAAATATTCACCTCCAGGGAAGAGCACTGAAATTGTACATATAAGTAATATTATACAGACTTAGCAGGTAATATTTAAAAATACATGTGTATGTTCAAGTACATATGTGTGTGTAACAACAGTTAATGAAAAAAGAGGTCAAACATTGGAGCACCGGACTGAAATCTCAGGGTCCAAATCAGGAGCAGAAGGAGAGAGAGCACAAGCAAGGAACTCAGGACCGGGAGGGGTGCACCCATACACTGAGACAATGGGGATCGGGAACTCACCAAGGCCAGCTGGCCTGGGTCTGAAAAAGCCTGGGTCAAAACTGGTCTCGCTGAACATAGCGGACAAGGAGGACTACTGAGACCTCAAGAACAATGGCAACGGGTTTTTGATTCTACTGGACCTAG
>NW_026067909.1:21024656-21040310 GCF_014885135.2 Alexandromys fortis
TAAAAAAAAAGAAAATAAAAAAAAAAGTTAAAAAAAAAAAGAAAAAAGAGGTCAAGAATTTGAAAGAGACAAGGAGGGGTATATGGGAAGATTTGGAGGAAGGAAAGAAAAGAGAAATGATATAATTATATTATAATCTCAAAAATAAAATAAAAAGTAATGAGGCCCAATTAATAAAAACTCAGGGACTGAAATTGGGGTTCAACCTGAAAATCTGAAAAGCAAAACAGCTAGTCACTGGCTGTTACCTCAACCTCAGTCAGAAAAAACGATGCTGCCTCCAGGAATCGCAGAATGAGACTGTGTCTAAGAGCTGTTTCCTCCTGTTATATAATTCACTCAAGTACTGAAATTAAAAGTATGCACCACAAGGATTAAAGTAATGTACCACCTTGTTTCTATGGCAACCAATGTGGCTACTGGGATTAAAGGTGTATGTCATTGCTGGCTAGTCTGTAAGGCTGGCCAGTACGGGTGTTTTACTTTCCCAATCCCCAAGCAAACTTTATTTATTGAAATACAAATGAAATGCCACTACAAAGTATAGACAAGTTAAACACCTTAAATTGCGCAGCAAAATAATAAACCTTGATAATTCTACTATACGTTGTTTCAAAATGTATAATTGTGCCAATTAGAGTAATGAAAACATCCGAATGTCATATTTATTGATATACTGGCATTTATGTTTTTTATTTCACTCTACTATTTTTGTATATGTGTCTATGTACAATGTGTATATGAAACTTGTGTGTGTACACATGTGAGCTGTTGTGTAAGCATGTGTGGGTGGATGAAGGCATAAGTCACAAACAACCCCACACCAGTTTGGAATTATGATTAATAGAATGGTTATTTATTTAAGGGTTTTTGTTAGTTTGAGACAGGGTGTCTCTATTTAGTTTTTGAAGACATGAAAATTGAACTAGATCAGTTTGGCCTAAAACTCAGAGATCTTTCTGCATGTGCCTCCTAAGTGCTGGGATCAATGGTGTGTGTCACCATGCCTCCTGGTCAAGTTTTTGTTTGCACTAATAAGATAGTGCCTCCTTAGCAATCAGGGAAATGCAAATCAAAACAACTTTGAGATATCATCTTACACCTGTCAGAATGGCTAAAATCAAAAACACCAATGATAGCCTTTGCTGGAGAGGTTGTGGAGAAAGGGGTACCCTCATCCATTGCTGGTGGCAATGCAAACTTGTGCAACCACTTTGGAAAGCAGTGTGGCGGTTTCTCAGGAAATTCGGGATCAACCTACCCCTGGACCCAGCAATGCCACTCTTGGGAATATACACAAGAGATGCCCTATCATATGACAAAAGCATTTGTTCAACTATGTTCATAGCAGCATTATTTGTAATAGCCAGAACCTGGAAACAACCTAGATGTCCTTCAATGGAAGAATGGATGAAGAAAATGTGAAATATATACACATTAGAGTACTATGTTGTGGTAAAAAACAATGACTTCTCGAATTTTGCATGCAAATGGATGGAAATAGAAAACACTATCCTGAGTTTGGTAACCCAGACCCAAAAAGATGAACATTGGATGTACTCACTCATAATTGGTTTCTAGACATAAATAATGGTCACTGAGTCTATAATTTGTGATCCTAAAGAAGCTAAATAAGAAGCTGAACCCAAAGAAAAACATATAGTTATCCTCCTGGATATGGGAAGTAGACAAGATTGCCGGGCAAAAAAATTGGGGTTTTGGGGGTGGAGTTGGATGGGGGGGGGTAAGGGGAGATGGGGAGAGAAAAGTGAGAAGGGGAGGATGGAGGAAACTTGGGAAAACGGGATGGTTGGGATAAAATAAAATTGGATAGGGGAGCAGGGAAACACATATCTTAATTAAGGGAGCCATCTTAGGGTTGGCAAGAGACTTGAACCTAGAGGGGCTCCCAGGAGCCCAAGGCGATGTCCCCAGTTAGTTCCATGGGCAGCTGAGGATAGGGAACCCGAAATGACCCTATCCTATAGCAATACTGATGAATATCTTTCATATCACCATAGAACCTTTATCTGGCAATGGATCGAGATAGAGACAGAGACCCACACTGGAGCACTGGACTGAGCTCCCAAGGTCCCAATGAGGAGCAGAAGGAGGGAGAACATGAGCAAGGAAGTCAGAACCACGTGGGGTGCACCCACCCACTAAAACAGTGGGGGTGATCTATTGGGAGCTCACCAAGGCCAGCTGGACTGTGACTGAAAAAGCATGGGATAAAACCGGACTCTCTGAATATGGCGGACAATGAGGGCTGATGAGAAGCCAAGGACAATGGCATGGGGTTTTGATCCTAGTTCATGTTCTGGTTTTGTGGGAGCCTAGCCAGTTTGAATGTTCACCTTCCTAGACCTGGATGGAGGGGGGAGGACCTTGGACTTTCCACAGGGCAGGGAACCCTGACTGCTCTTTGGACTGGAGAGGGAGGGGGAGAGAAGTGGGGGAAGGGGGAGAGGAGTGGGAGGAGGGGGAAGGAAATGGGAGGCTGGGAGGAGGCAGAAATATTTTTTCAATAAAAAAATAAATTAAAACAAACTACAGAGAAACCCTGTCTCGAAAAAATCCAAAAAAAGAATAATAATAATAAAATAAATAAAATGTTCTTGGTCTCCTGTTTGGAGGTAAAGCAAAAAAAAAAAAAAAAAAAGAGTACACTTCTCAAGCCTCATCAGAGAGCCTTCTTTTTGCAGTAGATGGTAATTAATATAGAGACTTACAACTGTTAATATGCAAAGAATAAGAAACTGTAGAGTGCCCAAATCTAAATGAAGCTTCTATATCACAGTCTTTTCCCCTAAGGGTCAGGAAACATTGCTCAAGTTGGGTCAGAAGACTGTAAGAGCCAGACGTAGTTGATGGCTGCAAGCGAAACAGTATTCTCTGGACATACCAGCACCATTGCACAGAGACTGACAGCAGCTCTGACTACATGCACAAGATTAAGCCAGCCGGAATGCCAGCCCTAATGGGAGAGGAGCTGAGGGGCAGTTGGTAGCTGATGCTTGCTGATGGAGAGAGGAATGTCAGTTATCCTCAGCAACACGGTGCCCTTGAGAAGCTATTTAAACTCCACTAGGTAGCCCTCAACCCATGCATGTATAGGCAGGAGTAAGTAGACTCAGTAAGTTCAAAGAAAAACCATGAAGTTGAGAGAGAAAATTGATGGAGGGAAAAGAGAGGAATCAGAGACAGCAAGTGGGATGGATTTGATGAAAACAGGATGTATGAAATTCTCAAGCAGCAAAAAAATGAGTATAAAGGTAATGTTATTTAAAAATAGCTCTAGTTTCATTTATCCCTTTTTGTCTTTTGATGTATTTTTTGACTGTTTGCTCTGGATAGATGCTTCTGGAACAATTTTGAGCTAAACAGATAAAAAGAATAACACTTTTGTTGTTGGAAAACTATATAGCATGTTTTCTTACTTTCCTTTTTACTTACTTTAGATATGTCAAAGTGGGTAATTCATTAATTTTTCCAAATAGAGCTAGAGAGATGGATCAGTGGCTAACAGCACATTCTCCACTTACTGAGGACCCAACGTCTCTCTTGATTATAACATTAGCTATGAGATTTAATCATTGCTTTTGTATTTGTGTAATTCACATCTGTTACTAGTTATCTACCCAACTTAATCATAAAAGAAAACATTGAAATAACTTATATTTATCGTACCTTAATAAGATTATTCTCAGTTTCTTTTCTTTACATTATATTAATTTGTTTTATTATAGCATTGACTTTCACATATGAAGTACCTATATATTTCTAATAATAAAATATTAATGGTTTCTTAAGTCTTAGTTACTGTTTTATTGCTCTGAAGAGACACTATGATCAAGGCAGTTCTCATAAAAGAAAGCATTTACTTGAAGATTTATAGTTTTAGAGGGTCTCTAATCATCATGGTAGGACATAGACAGGCACTGCACTAGAGCAGTAGCTGAGAGTATTATATCCTGACGTGTAGGCAACAGGAAGAGAGAGAGAGAGAGAGAGCCAATGTGAACCATTATCATTCAAACTACTAGAGAAACTAAGTTTAAAAACTGGTTAATTTCTTTTATTTTTTGTATTTCTAAATGTATATTAAATAGAGATATTATCTAATTTTACTCGCCTGTCATTTTTGACTAGAGTTAGTATCAGGAAATGCTGGATTCACAGGATGAGTGTTGTATGATTTCTTATTAGTGCCTATGTTCATAAGAAAAAGCTTTAGGGATAGCGATCCCCACCGGAGCAGGACCTGGTACAGGGGAGTAACCGCTTAGTGAGTGAGCCAGAGCCAGGGACTGCTGAGGATCCAGATGTAAATCTGAAATCTTCAAAGGAGTAGACCTAAGCCAGGACCCCTGTGGGTATGGGCATGAGTCTAGGACCTCCAAGGAACTAGGCCTGAACTAGGACCTCTGCCAGTCTGGGCATGAATCTGAAATCTCTGAGAAAGTAGGCAGGAACTAGAGATCTCCATGGGGCCAGGTGTGAGTCTGGGACCTCAAAGGGAGTAGGCCTGAGCTAGGACATCTGCAGTTCTGGTCACACCCAAGCCTGGGAACTCTGAGGCAATAGACCAGAGCCAGAGACATTTGCAGGACCAACTCCAAGCCAGGGACTTCTGCAGGAGGGGGTTCAGAACAGGGTTTACAGAGACAGGTCAAAGCTGGGAAACTAGGCCAAAAAAGGCCTGATACAGCAAACTCCAAGGTAGCAGAGCAAAGCCCAGGAGCGCTGAGTTATCTCCAGGAACAGAGTAACCAACTGGGTAACTAGAACTGTGGCACAAACTGTACCATGAGGAACAATCATCTGAGCTTTGGATTCACTGGCACCTAGACAAATATGCAACAGAATCTCAGACAGCCCAAGCCACACCTATTAGAGGAAAAGATGAGTAGAAAAGGTAAGAACACACACAACACCACAAAGAGAAATACAACACCATTAACACCTAAAGACCCTACAAGAGCAAGACCTGAACAAAAAAAAATAGATGAAGCAGAAGAAAACGACCTAAAAATAACTTCAATAGAATATTGGAAACTCTTAAAGAGGAAATGAGAAATTCACTCAAAGAAATGGAAGAAAAAATAAAAAGTTGGAAGACATCAGCAAATCCCTTAAAGAAAACTACAAAAAAGAAATCAAACATATGAAAGAAAATATTCAAGACTTGAAGACTGAAGTTGAGACAATAAAGAAAACACAAACTGAGGGAATTATAGAAACAGGAATCATGAGAAAATGATCATGAACCACAAAGGCAAGCATGAGCAGGAGAATACAAGAGATGGAAGAATCTCAAGTGCTGAAGACACAATAGAGGAAATGGACTCATCAGTTAAAGAAAACATTAAACCAAACAAACTTAACACAAAATATCCAGGAAATATGGGACACCATGAAAAGGCCAAATCTAAGAATAATAGGTATAGAAGAAGGAGAAGAAGTTCAACTCAAAAGCACAGAAAATATACTTAACAAAATCATGGAAGAAAACTTTCCCAACCTAAAGAAAGATATGCCTATGAAGATACAAGAAGTTTACAGAACACCAAATAGTCATCTTGCCACATAATAAGACACTAAACTTACAGAGTAAGAAAGAATATTAAGAGCAGCAAAAGGAAAAGACTAAGTAACATATAAAGGTAGACCTATCAGAATTACACCTGACTTCTCACTGGAGACAATGCAAGCCAGAAGGTTGTGGTCAAGCATTATACAAATATTAAGAGTCTGCCAGCCTAGACTATTATACCCAGCAAAACTTTTGATCACCATAGAAAGACAAAACAAGATATCCTGTGACAAAACCAGATTTAACCAATACTTAGCCACAAACCCAGCCCCACACAAAATAGTCAAAGGAAACTCCAACCCAAAGAAGTTGGCTACACAAACAAAAACACAGACAATTGATGGTCTCATAGCAGCAAATACCAAAGAAGGGGAAAATAAACAAATTAATATCACCAACAATGAAAACTAAATTAACAGGAGATAGCAAACATTGGTCATTAATATCCTTTAAATGTAAATGGACTCAACTCACCTATAAAAAGGCACACACTAACAGATCAGATATGAAAACAAAATCCATCCTTCTTCTGCATACAAGAAACATGTCTCAACCTCAAAGACAGACATAATCTCAGAGTAAAGGGTTGGAAAAAATATATCAATCAAATGGATCTAAGAATCAAGCAGGTGTAGCTATCCTATTATCTAAAAAAATAGACTTCAAGCTAAAAATCCATATTAGTCACAGGGAAAAAAAATCCATCAACAGGAAATCTCAATATTGAACATCTATGTCCCAAATACAGGGCACCATCATATGTGAAAGAAATACTTCTAAAGCTTAAATTATCCATTAAATCCCACACACTAATAGTGGGAGACTTCAGTACGCCTTTCTCACCACTGGACAGGTCAATCAGACTAAAAGTGAACAGAGAAATAAGAGAACTAACAGATGTTATGATTCAAATGGACTTAACAGACATCTATAGAATATTTCATCCAAACAGAAAAAAAATATACCTTCTTCTCAGAACCTCATGGAACCTTCTCAAAATTTGACCATATACTCGGTAACAAAACAAACCTCAACAAATACAAAAAAAAAATTGGAATAACCCAATGTACCTTATCAGATCACCATGCTTTAAAACTAGAAGTCAACAGCAATACTAATTCCAGAAAACCCACAAACACATAGAAATTAAACAATGCTCACCTTAATCATCAATGGGTCAAGGAAGAAATAAAGGGAGAAATTAAAGACTTTCTAAAATTCAGTGAAAATGACCACACAACATACCCAAATTTATGGGACACAATGAAAGTAGTGTTAAGAGGACAGTTCATAGCACTTAATGCCTACATAAGGAAGCTGGAAAAATCCCATACTAGTGAATTGACAGAACATTTGAAAACTTTAAAACAAAAAGAAACAAACTCACCTAAGAGAACTAGACAGCAGAAAATAATTAAATTGAGAGCTGAAATCAACAAAATAGAAACAAAGAAAACAAAACAAAGAATCAATGAGACAGAGTTGGTTCATTGAGAAAATCAACAAAATAGACAAACCTTTATTCAAACTAACCAAAAGGCAGAAAGAGAATGTCCAAATTAACAAAATCAGAAATGAAAAGGGAGATATAACAACAGACACAGGAAATACAGAGAATCATCAGGTCATATTTTGAAAAACTTTACTCAACAAAATTGGAAAACTTAAAGGAAACGGACAACTTTCTGGATAAATATTACTTGCCAAAATTAAATCAAGACCAGATAAGCAAATTAAACAGACCTATAATGGCTGAAAAAAATAGAAACAGTCATCAAAATATCTCAACCAAGAAATACCCAGGAACAAATGGTTTCAGCTCAGAATTCTACATGACTTTCAAAGAAGAAATAATACCAATACTCCTCAAATTATTCCACACAATAAAAACAGAAAGACCATTGTCAAACTCTTTTTATGAGGCTACAAATACCTTGATACCCAAACCAAAGAAAGACATTACCAAGAAAACAAGTTACAGACCAATCCCACTCATGAATATCAATGCAAAAATACTAAATAAAATACTAGAAAATCGAATCCAAGAACACACCAGAACCATCATCCACCATGATCAAGTCAGCTTCATTCCAGAAATGCAGGGATGGTTCAACATATGAAAATTTGTCAACGTTATCCACCATAAAAACAAACTGAAAAATAAAAACCACATGATCATCTCATTAGATGCTTAAAACGTTTTCGACAAAATACAACATCCCTTAATGATAAAGGTCTTAGAGAGAGTAGGGATACAAGGAACATACCTAAACATAATAAAGGCAATATATAAAGCAAGCCAACAGCCAACATCAATCTAAATGGAGAGAAATTCCCAGTGATTTGACTGAAATCAGGAACAAGGCAGGGTTGTCCATTCTCTCCATATCTATTCAATATAATTTTGAGGTCCTAGCTAGATCAATAAGACACCAAAAGGAGATCATGGAAATAAAAATCGGAAAGGAAGTCAAACACTCACTGTTTGCTGATGATATAAAAGTTTGCATATGCAATCCCAAAAATTTTACCAAGGAACTTCTACCACTTATAAACACTTTCAGTAATGTAGTAGAATACAAGATTAACTCAAATAAATCAGCTCTCCTGTACACAGATGATATAAGTGCTGGGAAAGAAATCAGAGAAACAACACCCTTCACAATAGCCACAAATAGCATAAAATATCTCAGAGTAACTCTAAACAAACAAGTGGAAGACTTTTATGACAATGACTTTAAATCTTTGAAAAAAGAAATTAAAGAAGACACCAGAAAGTGGAAGAAAATTCTCTTGAGTAGGCAGAATTAACATAGTAAAAATAACTATCTTACCAATAGCAATCTACAGATTCAATGCAATGCCCATCTAAATCCCTGCAAAATTCTTTACAGACCTCAAAAGAACAGTACTCAACTTCATATGGAAAAGCAAAAAACCCAGGATAGCCAAAAATCTACAGGATAGTTCTGTACAATAAAAGAACTTCTGGAGGTATCAAATCCCTGACTTCAAACTCTGCTACAGAGCTACAGTATGGAAAACAGCCTGGTCCTGGAATAAAAACAAACAGGAGAACCAATGGAACAGAATAGAAAACCTGGATATTAATCTACACTCCTTCAAATACCTGATTTTTGACAAAAAAGCAAAAAATATAAAATGGAAAAAAGAAAACATATTTAACAAATGGTGCTGGCATAACTGGATATCAACATGTAGAAGAATGAAAATAGATCCATATCTATCACCATGCACAAAACTCAAGTCCAAATGGTTCAAAGATCTCAGCATAAAGCCAGCCACACTGAACCTCACAGAAGAGAAAGTGGGAAGTACACTTGAATGTATTGGCACAGGAGACCACTTCCTAAATATAACCTGAGAATCACAGACACTGAGAGAAACAGTTAATAAATGGGACCTCCTGAAATTGAAAAGCTTCTGTAAAGCAAAGAACATGGTCAACAAGACAAAACAACAGCCTACAGAATGGGAAATGATCTTCACTAACCCCATATCAGACAGAGGTCTGATCTCCAAAATATACAAAGAATGCAAGAAATTGGTCATCAAAAGAACACATAATCCAATAAAAAAAAAATGGAACACAGACCTAAACAGAGAACTCTCAACAGAGGAATTTTAAATGGCTGAAAGACACTTAAGGGAATGTTCAATATCCTTAGTCATCAGAAAAATGCAAATCAAAACAACTCTGAGATTCCATCTTACACCTGTAAGAATAGTCAAGATTAAAAACACTGATGACAACTTATGCTGAAGAGGCTGTGGGGAAAAGGGAACACTTCTGCCTTGCTGTTGGGAATGCAAACTGGCACAGCCCTTTTGGATGTCAGTGTGGCAATTTCTTAGAAAATTAGGAAACAACATTTCAGTAATACCACTTTTGGGTATATATCCAAAGGATGCTCAATTGTGCCACAAGGACATTTGCTCAGCTTTGTTCATAGCAACTTTGTTTGTCATAGTCAGAACCTGGAAACAACCTAAATACCCCTCTACCAAAGAATGGATAAGGAAAATGTGGTATATTTACAGAATGGAGTACTATAGAGCAGAAAAAAATGACATCTTGAATTTGCAGGCAAATGAATGGAGCTAGAAAACAAAATTTTGAGTGAGGTAACACAGAGAGAGAAAGACAATTATCACATGTACTCACTCATAAGTGCTTTTTAAACATAAAGCAAGAAAATCAGCCTAAAAATCACAATCCAAGACAATTTAGACAACAATGAGGACACTAAGAGACTTACATAGATCTAAACTACATGGGAAATAGAAAAAGACAAGATCTCCTGAGTAAATTGGGAGCATGGGGACCTTGGGGGAGGGTTGAAGGAGGGAGGAGAGAGGCAGGGAGGGGAGCAGAGAAAAATGTAGAGCTCAATAAAATCAATAAAAAAGGAAAAAAAGATAATAATTAAGTATTATATTTAAAAAGAAGAAAAAGCTTCAGTAAAATGTAAAGTCAGGCTAGATTCATTTGCAATCGGCAAACAAAGAAAGCAGATAAGAAAGGTAGTGCATGTCTATATTTCCAGCACCCAAAAGGCTAAAGATGGTCTGGGCTATAAAGAGACTATCACACACACACACACACACACACACACCCCACAATAAAAACATTACAAAGTTTCCTTAATTGATGTATGGGAGGAACAATGCATAAAGTTTATATCATGAAATATAACTTCATTACAAAAACGATTCTTCCATTAGTAAGGCACAATACAAACAGACCACAAATATAATATCCTAATTGAAAGGACTAGAACCAATGATTCCATATCCTAGGATCTATTTAAAACCATTACTACAAAGATCAAATTTTGTGGACAAAAAGAGTTTAGTATTTTCCATGGCAAGCAGTTAGAAAATCACGACAACTGTGAAAACACGTAGGAAGGATAATAATGATAACATGAATATGTCTTTAACAAAACTGCATACTATACATACTAAAATGTTCATTTATTATTGGTAATGAATTATACATTATTAAAAATGAAGAAATAATGGGTGATATAAATATATACAGAGATACACTTAAATCCTCTAGTTGGTCTCAGCTGGGAGTGTTTCTTTCTTAGGAAGGTGAAATGAGGCCCTACAGATGTCTTAATGGGGACCATCCCCAGGGAGTTCAATGAACCAAGAAAGTCCAACTAGTTTACATGCATTAGTTTAGAAGACCAGACTGCACATTGACCACCTTTGGTCATCATTCAGTGATCTGAATGTTGGTATTCACATATACGCACTGGCTGCCATCTGACCCAGAGATTTTCTAGGAATCTTCAACAATGGTTGAGAAAAGCATCCAAGATAAAACCTGTTCTGAACAACCTGGAAGAAATAACCAGTTAGCAAGCTCTTCTGTGCGCCTTCTCCCACTTGCACTCTACAGACACAAGTCTATGGATTATATGGAAGAAGCAATGTTAGAATCTTTCTTTTACAAGTAAAGAGCAAGTAAGAGGGCTCTCTCAGGATACGGGGAATGCATGCTAATCTCATGGCTGGGGAGTTTGAGTGTCTTTTCTCTCTCTCTCTCTCTCTTTTTTTTTTTTGTTGCTTTAGAAAGTTCAGCACCTTTTGATTGTTCCCTGCCAGAGAGCCCCTCTGATGATACCATGCATAACTCCATGGAAGGACTTCTCATTGCAAACACACTGTTCAGAACTGACAGTTTAAGGAGCAAGGTAAGCTTCAATATCACCATCCACTTTTAGTGAAAAGTCCAGCTCACACAAAAGTAGTATTAGCAGGACCACTGTGAGTCATTTGAGCACAGAGTTCAAGGGCCTAAAACCTTTTCTAAGACACAGAGTTAGATCTGTCTTACAAACATTGAAATTTTGTCACTGGAGAGCTGAATGGTGCTTATGAAATATCAGTGTCCTGCTTTCTAATAATCCTAGAGAAACAGTAGAGATGAGGTGCTGCTGGCTGGTCAGGTAATAATTTGATTTTATTTGCTATTTGCTGATCTCTCACTAGAACTTAAAAAATATATAAATTAAAATGATGTGTCTTTGAACTAAAAGAAAGGACTCTAACTTAAGAGAAAAAGAGCTAATATTCACTTTAGTGAATCCCACCCATATCCCATAATCTCCTGTAGAAACCCATAATATCTTGATATTATTTGTTATGTATTTATTTATCATTGGAGACTTATTTTTGGATATTTATTCATTTATATGGATAGTTTGCTTGTGTGTATGTCTGTACACCACATATTTCTAGTGCTGGTCAAGACCAGAGAAAGTCATGGACCCAACTAGAACTGAAGTTACAGATGACTGTGAGCTGGCATGCACGTGGTAGGATTTGCCCTTAGGTATTTGTAAGAGTGCTCAGTGATCTTAAACGCTGACTCATCTCTCTAGTGCTAACTTTGTTTTGGAGAATAGAAGAGTAAGATAAAATGATTAATTTTTAATCTTAAAAGGATTATAAATGAATAAACAAAAGACCTGACCTTCATTTTAAGGGACCAGCATAGGTCCAAACTAGACCCATTGAGTGTGGGTGACAGTTGTGTGGCTGGGCAGACTGAGGCGCCACTGGCAGTGGCAGCAGGATTTATCCCTACTGCTTGTACTGGCTTTTTGGAACCTATTCTCTTCGGACGGATACCTTGCTCAGCCTAGATATAGTAAGGAGGTCCTTGGACTTTCCCCAAAAGCAAATGTGCCTTACCCTCTCTGAGGAGTAGATGGGGTAAATAAAGGTATGGGAGGAGGGGAAGGAGTGGGAATTGGGATTGGTACGTAAAAGAAAATAAAGATAGTATGTTTTCTTCTTATAAAATAAATAAAAGATAAAGCCCCACGAAGGAAGAATGTAGAATAAACATAATAGTTTGGGAGACCTGGGGGTGGCCTGGCCCTACAGATAGTACAGGGCACCAGGCTGTTAAGTACGTGCATCCCCAGCTTCCTGGGTGGAAAACGGATATATATATGTACTCCACTGAGCAGACAACCCTGTGTTTTTAACATCCCTGTTTTCCCCAGTGCTTATCTGAGAGCACAAGGACTTCATGCCCTCTACAAAGAAGAAAAGGAGACTGAGTCATAAAGATTAGGGCCTTCAACCCTTGAGGTGTCATGCCACACGAAAGCTGTACATGTGTTGTCTCCACTGAGGTTCTCGCCAGCCCAGACAACTATGATGTGTTCTTTATAATGTGTCAAACTGTAAGGCAAATTGCTTTGTAAAGTCAGATACACTAAATATCCCTATTTTCCCCAGCTAACTCAGAAAAAAATATACAACGACGCTTGTATGTTACCAAGTTACACACAAACAAATTCCATATTATATGTTGTAGCATCTAATATATTCAGAAGTGATTGTTCTTTTAAATCTTGCATGCAG
Source organism: Alexandromys fortis (assembly GCF_014885135.2). Classification (NCBI taxonomy): domain Eukaryota; kingdom Metazoa; phylum Chordata; class Mammalia; order Rodentia; family Cricetidae; genus Alexandromys; species Alexandromys fortis. Next base: position 21,037,666 of record NW_026067909.1, read on the forward strand.
CTCTCAAGAGCGAGGCTTGTCAGGTGAGTTGCTGAAATGGGAAGGAAAAGAACAATAAGAAGCTGTTGTTGGTAGAGGACAGATACATCTCTAAGAACTTGATATTCTAAAAGTGAGATTTTAGAGCATTGTATTTACATTAGAGAAGATTCAAACAAAAGCTTCAAACATAGATTTTTCTCTTACACAATTCATGAACTTAAATATAGCTCACGGTCTATGAACTTTCAACTTTTGATGATGTATGTGCTTCAATCAAGTCATGGCAACCCTAAGCAATAGAACGAATGTACTCAAGATGAAATACATATATAAGAGATATGCAAACATATCCACAGGGTAGTTCATGGCACATTCACAAATTGAGTATGCCAAAGCTTGAGGATTGGAAAAGATCATATAATTGATATATTACTTTCACAAACATCACATTGGACAATCCATTAAATTTTCAAGATGGTGCTGGAAAAATGAACCCCTGCAGAGGACTTGAGTTATGTCACCAGCACCCACATCAAGTGATTCATAACCACCTTAAACTCCAGCTCCAGAGGAACTGAAGAGTCTGAATTCCACGAGCACTTGCACACACATGCAAATACCCCCACACAGAAACGTACAAATACACATATAAAACTAAGTATGGAGTACTATTAAATTTTAAAATATTAGTTCACAAATATGTAAGACTTAAATGTCGGGATGGTGAACTTTGACAATGCTTCATTAAACTGTTTAAATTCTTCTAGATGCTGATATAAAGTATTCAATCGTTGATGGATATGATGAAGCACACCTTTAATCACAGAACATAGGAGGCAGAAGGATGCTGATTTCTAGGAGTCTGAGGTCAGCTGGATCTTCATGAGTTCCAGGCCATCCACAAGTCCATAGTGAGACCACTTCTAATATTGTGATTTCTATTGTTACCATGTTTATGACATATGTGTGTAGGTGCACACATGCTGTGGCACGTACGCGATTGACAGAGAATAATTTTCGTGTGTTACTATCCCCTCCTTTTCTCTGGGGAATCTGAGGATTGTACTCAAGTCGTCTGTCTTAAGAGATGCATGTTTACCCAGTGCACTATCTTACTGGCCCTAGACATTAAGAATCTTTGGAATCCATGTGTTTTTAAATAATGAAATAATTCCTGGAAGTGGTACAAACACCATTTTAATATTTGGCAATCTCTCTACGTTGTCTTTACTATAGGGCATTTCCTGATTCGCAAAGAAGACTGATGAAGAACAGGACAGAGGCAACAGAGTTCATTCTCCTAGGACTAACCAATGCCCCAGAACTGCAGATCCCATTGTTTATCATAATCTGCCTTATCTACTTCATCAATGTGGTTGGAAACTTAGGGATGATTGTGCTGATTCTCTGGGACTCTCGACTCCACACTCCCATGTACTGCTTCCTTGCCAACCTCTCCCTGGTAGACATCTTTTACTCCTCAGCTGTCACTCCAACTGTTGTTGCTGGACTTCTTATAGGAAAGAAAATCGTTTCTTACAATGCTTGTGTTGCTCAGATGTTCATATTTGCAGCCTTTGTCACCACAGAAGATTTTCTCTTGGCTGCAATGGCCTTTGACCGCTATGCCGCAGTGTGCAAACCCCTTCACTACACCACCACAATGACTCCAACTGTGTGTGTATGTCTGACCATGGCCTGCTATGTTGGTGGTTTCCTGAATTCCTCCATCCACACTGGGGACACATTCAGGCTCTCCTTCTGTGGGTCCAATGTGGTCCATCACTTTTTCTGTGACGTTCCAGCAGTCATGGTTCTCTCCTGCTCTGATAGACGTGTCAGCGAGATGGTGCTTGTTTATGGGGCAAGTTTTGTTATCTGTTCTGCACTCCTCCTGATCTTAGTATCCTACACATTCATCTTCATCACCATCTTCAAGATGCGCTCAGCTGCAGGATACCAGAAAGCTATGTCCACCTGTGTTTCTCACTTCACTGCCGTCTCCATTTTCTATGGGACGCTAATTTTCATGTACTTACAGCCCAGCTCCAGCCACTCCATGGACACTGACAAAACTGTGTCTGTGTTCTACACCATGGTCATCCCCATGCTAAATCCTGTAGTCTACAGCCTGAGGAACAAAGAAGTGAAAAGTGCATTCAAGAAAGTTGTGGAGAAGACAAAATATTCCCTAGGCTTTTGAGCTTAGTGTTTAATGGTGTGCTGTACTGCAGCTTTGGGCTCTCAGGTCTTCTCCAGATACCTAGTGACATTTCCAGTCTACCCTGATGTTAAGTATAATGCCCTTCTCCTTTCAAATGTTCGTCAAATATATCTTTCACTTCCTTGGTCAGGGTTATCCCAAGATATTTTATGCTCTTTGTGGCTATCGTGAAAGGTGATGCTTCTCTGATTTCCCTCTCTGTTTCTTTATCCTTAGTGTATAGGAAGGCAACTGATTTTTTGGAGTTGATCTTGTATCCTGCCACATTACTAAAGGTGTTTATCAGCTGTAGGAGTTCTTTGGTGGAGTTTTTGGGGTCACTTATGTATACTATCATATCATCTGCAAATAATGAAAGCTTAACTTCTTCCTTTCCAATACGAATCCCCTTGATCCCCTTATGTTGTCTTATTGCTATTGCTAGAACTTCAAGCACTAT
>NW_026067909.1:21040646-21065278 GCF_014885135.2 Alexandromys fortis
GTCGATATTCATGAGTGAGATAGGCCTGTAATTCTCTTTCTTGGTTGGGTCTTTGTGTGGTTTTGGTATCAGGGTAACTGTAGCTTCATAGAAGGAATTTGGCAATGACTTTTCTGTTTCTATATTGTGAAATACATTAAGGAGAATAGGTATTAGCTCTTCTTGGAAGTTCTGGTAGAATTCTGCATTGAAGCCATTTGATCCTGGGCTTTTTTTGGAGGGGAGATTTTCGATAACAGCTTCTAGTTCTTCGCGACTAACAGGTCTATTTAGATTGGTCTTGGTTTAACTTTGGTATATGGTACTTATCTAAAAAAATGTCCATTTCTTTTGCATTTTCCAGTTTTGTGGCATACAGGCTTTTGTAGTAAGATCTGATGATTCTCTGAATTTCCTCTGTGTCTGTGGTTATGTCCCCCTTTTCAGAAGAGGGAAGCAATGGTGTAAATACAATACCTGCTTTAGCACGGCTAAAGGGAATTTTAATATATGTGGGCTATATTTTTCTAAACATTCATAGATCATAGTGTTCATTTATCATTTTATATGCCACTGCTGACATACCTGTAAAACAAGAGGCAAAGAAAAGCCCATGAGAAGTGTCTGCTTGTTACCCACGTAGCCCACTTGGGCACACTCATATAGGTGTAGAAACATAACTATAGTAGAATGGCGTCCTGCAAGTGTTCTCTTTCACATGTGTGTTCATCCATGCTCTGCGTGCATATGCATTTAATGTTCATATGTGTATGAGTGCATGTGTGTTCAATTTTGTGTGTGCATGTGTGTGTGTGTATGTGTGTTGAGACTTACAATTGACACTGGGAGTCTTCATCAATGGCTGTCTGTCTACCTTATTGATTGAGAATCTTTCAATTAAACCAAGATCTCTTCCATCAACTAGTCTAGATAGCTAGTTTCCTCTGGTAATTCCCTGTTTCCACCTTACAAGTGCTGCAATTATAGATGGCCCTCACTCCCTCTTAGCATTTATGTGGGTTCGGAGAATCTAAACTCTGGTCTTCGTGTTAGCATGACATTTGTTTTATTAGTCACTTCCCTGTTTCACTGTTTGCTTCCAACAAACAATTTAAATAAGTTATTGTGAGAAGAGAATACCTTTTTATGGTTGTTTCTGTTTAATTAAGGTATGACTCCAAGTGCTACTAGTGATGTAGAAATATACTCCTATTCTTTGTATATTTTATTGAGAGATAAAGTATCTTAAATGAACTAATATTCCTGTGTGTCTAGGACATTTTACAGAAGCTTAATTTTGCATTATACATTTCAAAGGGAAAAATATGTAGAATATAATGAAAGTAGACTGAAAACAAAGGTATTGTTAATTTATTGTTCATGATTATCCACATTTTCACTGCTTTAAAAGTGGCCTGATGCATTCACGTTTCCCATGATTTCCCTCTGCAAGGTCTTCCTAATAAAGTTGTACCATCTGTTGTCACTCATACAATCTGTCCCCTCACTCCACTCACACCGATCTCCTTAATGTTCTTCTCAACTACAAGAATGTCTCCACCTCAGGATGCTTGAATTTGTTGCTTCTTGGATGGAGGTTTCCTTGACTACATTCAGGTCTCTCTGTAAAGAGACTGAGAGTCTGACTCCTTCATAAGACAGTCACTTTCCTTCCCATGTACACTGTCCCTCCACTCTGCCTTGTTTCACAATGCTCACCAGCACCTCAGCTGCAATCTAAATCTAAACAAAAGGATTAGCTTGATCTGTTTTAATGACACACTATTTCATGGCACCCGAATGGAATTTTGACCTATTATAGATACTCCATACATATTTGCTAAATGAATTAATAAATTAAAGCAGTTGAGTCCAGCTGCATCATGAAATGTTCAAACCACTGATGAAGCGTGATAACCACAGTATAAAGCCTAATAAACAGATCTTATTATATTTAGACATGTAGGGGCATAGACTATTTTCAGAGTGTTTCAAACATTTTCATCATCTTTATTCTCCCACTACAATTGCAGGCTCCATTTGTGGGCTACTTGAATTATTTTCTAAAACTCCCATTTCAAGTGAATCATCTCTCTCTTTTTTTTTTTACTATTAATCATCACTCTTTTTTTTACTATTAAAAGGGGAATCATAGATGATTTCTGCCTGCCCCTTGTAGACAAAACAAAAAACAACAACAACAAAAAAAAAAAACAGTAATTGCCTCTTCAGCCTTGCTGTGTTGCAGTCACATGGTCTTCATAGGGAAAGAGTTTATGAACTGAATACCTGCAAAGGTCTCTAGTTTAGTGTGCATATTTATATGTGTACACACAAAGCTATACTTATTTTTGTATCTCACAATCCTGATGATGTTAAGCTAAAAACAAACATGTTAATATCTGGCTCTAATCCAGCAGCGCACTGAATTCATCTGTTCCCATTTGTAACGTCCTCTTCTGGTTGCTTAGAAACATGAGAGTTGTGATCGCCTGTTCATGGATTTATTCCTTCATCTTCACTAAACAAATAAAGAAATTCCATAATTGTTTATTGGCATATTAATGAGAAAGAAATTATGGAATAAAATGCCACATTGGATAGGAACTAGAGGACTTTTGCTGTCAGTGGAACAGTTCCCTTTTTGTATTATTTCCTGCTAGCATGCTAAGAAGGGGGGGGATGTTCTCGAATCTTGACATGACAATTTCATTTTGTCGGTATCATATAGTTGTTTCAATTTAGTTTTCCTGACTGTTGTTCTGGCCAGACCTTCTGATACACTTCTGCAAAGCTAGTGAAATATCTTCTTTGAGCTTGATATTACATGAGCGGTTTCTGTACTTTTCCTCTTGAGTGTCACATATGTTATGAATTTCATGTTTAGCCCTAGCTATATTTATCATGAAAGAAAACTTTGACAAGTGCTTAGTCAGTTTAGCAAAACATTTGCTTTTATTTTTTCTTTATTATAGTAATTTGTTTTATTATGTGGTTGACTTTCATGTAGGGAAGGACCTTTTCATTCCCGGAATGACATAGTCATAATAATAGTTTGTAACATGCTTAAACGTGTGTCTGTGTGCGTGCTCGTGTGTGTGTGTGCGCGCGCACGTGTATGTGTGTGTGCGTGTGTATTCAAGAGAGATATTGTCTATAATTTTCTTTCTTTGATGTTTTGTCCAGCATTGGTTTCAAGAAATGTTGACTTCACAGAATAGGCTACAAAGTATTTCCTATTGCCTGTGATCATAAAAAAAAAAAAACTTTAGGAAAATACTTTAGGCTATCTTTATTTGCAGTCAACAACCAGTGGAAATAGCTGAGCAAGGTGGTGCCTGTCTTTAATTCCAGCACTGAGAAGGCTAAGGGTGGTCTGGGCTATAGGGAGGACCAGTCACAAATCATAAGGAAACAAACCAATCATAATCAGAACAGTGTGTGCTGCTTAATTGGAGGGTAAACAATGTACCAACAGCTTTTAATACAATATAAATGCACATTAGAAAAGGTTCTATGACCAATAAGGCTAAACTACAAGTGGACCTCAAGTGTAAAAATCTAAGTAAAAGGGATCAGAAGCAGTGATTACAGTTCCCAAGGGTCTAGTTAAAGCCGGTGTCACAAAGGTAAATTATATGGACACAAAGGGTTTGGTGTTTTGAAGGTCTACTATATGAGAGAATAGCAGAGTCTGCAAGAGCTTTTAAAAAAATTAATGAAGGATGATCATGGGAGTAGTAACATGTATATACCTTTGACCAAATTGTGAAGGATATATACTAAATCATTTATTTATTGGTGTCTATAAGTTATACATTACTTGAGAATAAAGGAAGTAATGGGTGATAAAAATGTATGGTACATTTAAACCATGTGTTTTAGATTCAGCAAGAGTTTAATTGCTTTTTCCTTATAAAGGTGAAATAAGGACCTACAGGTACCCTCAAGGGGAGCATCACCAGAGAGCTCAGTGTCTCCATAATGCCTGGCTCACTCATGAGCACTGCTCTTTGAAGTTAATCCTGGTGATCTACATTATAGGAACCAGATGGCAAGCTGACCACTTTGGTTATTATTCAGTCATCTGAATGTTGACATTTCCTTCCACACACTGCTTTTCTTTTGAACTGAAGATTTCTTTGGAATCTTCAAATGTGGTTGAAAAAAAATCCAAGATAAAACCTGTTCTGAACAACCTGGAAGAAATAAGCAGTTAAGAAGCTCTTCTGTGCGCCTTCCTCCACTTGCACTCTACAGACACAAGTCTATGGATTATATGGGAGAAGCAATGATATAATCTTTCTTTTACAAGTAAAGAGCAAGTAAGAGAGCCCTCTCAAGACACAGGGAATGCATGCTATTCTCATGGCTGGGGTGTTTGAGTGTTTTTCTCTGTTTTTTTCTTGCTTTAGAAAGTTCAGTACCTTTTGATTGTTCCCTGACAGAGAGCCCCTTTGATGATACCATGCATAACTCCATGGAAGGACTTCTCATTGCAAACACACTGTTCAGAACTGACTGTTTAAGGAGCAAGGTAAGCTTCAATATCACCACCCACTTTTAGTGAAAAGTCCAGCTCACACAAAAGTAGTATTAGCAGGACCACTGTGAGTCATTTGAGCACAGAGTTCAAGGGCCTGAACCCTTTTCTAAGATACAGAATTAGATCTGTCTCGCAAACATTGAAATTTTGTCACTGGAGAGCTGAATGGTGCTTATGAAATATCAGTGTCCTGCTTTCTAATAATCCTAGAGAAACAGTAGAGATGAGGTGCTGCTGGCTGGTCAGGTAATAATTTGATTTTATGTGCTATATTCTGATCTCTCACTGGAACTTAAAAAAACATGAATTAAAATGATGTGTCTTTAGACCAGAGAAAGGACTATAACTTAAGAGAAAAAGAGCTAATATTCATTTGAGTGAATCTCACCCAAATCCCATAATCTCATTTTAAATTTAACCCAAGACATTTATCCATAGACTGTACCTTTGAGTAAAACAACTTTTTGTAAAGATTTAACTACTTATATATGGAATCACCACTCTTGAAACTAGTTGTAAAAAAAATAGAATATCACTAAATTTTACAAACAATAAATGGTAAATCAAAAGTGGTAATATGTTTTGTTCTCATACAAGCACAATTATACACACAAGAAATCACACACATACTTATTCATTAGGCTCTTGTGGCATTTTGTAACACCTAGCATGTATATGTGGTTGTGTGTGTTAAGGTTTACAGAAAGTCCTGTTTGCTAGTCTTATCAAGCGAGCTTCTGGAAGGGTTAGAAAAAACCTAAGAAGAAGTAGTAGTTGGTAGTGGATAGATGCTTGTCTAGGGCTTAAAAATTCCAACAAAACATTTAAAATATATTATGCTTATAATAGAAAAGATTCCATCAAAAACTTCAAAAATAAATTTTTAACTATAAGTCATTTTTCTAAATATAATGCACAAACTATGAACTGTCAACTTTCGGAAAAGTTTGTGTTTTAATCAAGTTATGGCATCCTAAGCAAAATAAGGAAAATTTATTAAAGCTGAAATAGAGACATGTAAAAAAAATTAAACAAAAGAGTGGCTGGTATGGATTCCATGAAACAATCAATCCAATAAGCAGAGCATGAGTGATTGGGATTCACCTAAGACCCACTGGATTGTGTGTAAAAAAGGGAGTTGGGGAATGAGATTTCCATTCATCCACACTTGATACCCTATATGTTTCCAGAAACTGTTCTCAGATCTCAAGAAGAGCAGAGTTTTCTTCTAATACCTAGTGATGATGATGATGATGACGATGATGATGATGATGATGGTGACGACAATGATGATGGTGATGGTGACGACCATGATGACAATGATGACTGCATAGCTAGGAATCGTGCAGCTCTGCTAGATATTAGTGTTTTGTTCATTTAAAAAATAAATTTTCTCATTCAGTTTAGAAAACAATACCTCAACACTGAACACATTATGACCATCATTTTGTAGATACAGAAGTTCTGGCTTAGGAGACAGGGTCAGCCAATGGTTCTTTGGCTGCAAAAGTCTGGCATGCAATTCTCCCCAAAACCAAAGTTTTCTACCTGATGCTACCTGGTAACTTTATCTCCTTTATTATAATTATCAATGTGCTTATAGAAGCCCCTTCTGCTCTGATCATCTTACTAGATATGTAATGTGTATATCTCTTAATTAGTTAGTTTACTGCAAAAAGCTTTAAGATCGAAGTGATCCAGGAAAGACAATGGCTAATTATGAACTGCAACTTGACTTAATCTTAGGTTACACCACTGAATTTGATAACCATTTTTTTCTCTGGGACCAACATTTAGTTTGTAAATGAGCTTTGTCAATGTATTTAATATTTGGCATTTGGCGATCTGAAATATAAGAAAAGTAGCCACTGTTCAAATTTGGTCAGAGATATGGGAGTAAATGTCTAAAAGTTTCCAGAGAGCCGTCCTTGACACATTTCACACAGAAGTCGGTTAATGTGTAGGGATGGGAAATGGTAACCTTGCTGATCTACAACCTTCAGAAATATCATGTTGGGTAATCATTGACTTTCCAAAGTATCAGCCCACAAATATGTAAGACTTAATACTGAAGTGATGGACTCTAAAAATATTTCATTCAATTGATCTAAGTCCTTTTGGCGGAAATTTCTCATTAACCTTATGCTTTAATTATAGAGAATCTTCCATTTTTGTTGGGAGTGTGTGTGTGTGTGTGTGTGTGTGTGTGTGTGTCTGTGTCTGTGTATGAGGTGTGTGAGTGTGTGTTTTTCAGTCAGTATGTGGAGGCCAGTGGACATCTTTTGAGGCTTGGTTCTTTGTTTTCACACTATTAAGGCCTGAGTACTGAATTTAGATTATCAGACTTCATGGCAAACCCTTTAACTCAGTGACTCATCTCATTGGCCCTAGTTATAAAAATGTTTGAAACACATATTCTTGTTATAATGAAATAAACCATGACTTTGGTGTGAAGATACATCATTTGATTAGTAAAACCTTTATACTTAATAATCTCTCCTTACTTCTCTTTGCTACAGGGCGTCTCCTGATTCCCAAATAATGCTGATGGAGAACAAGACAGAGGTTACAGAGTTCATCCTTCTAGGACTAACCAATGCACCAGAACTGCAGGCTCCTCTCTTTATCATGTTCACTCTCATCTACTTCATTAACATGGTTGGAAACTTAGGGATGATTGTGCTGATTCTCTGGGACGTTCGACTCCACACTCCCATGTATATTTTTCTTGGTAGCTTGTCTCTGGTGGACATCTTTTACTCCTCAGCTGTCACTCCAACTGTTGTTGCTGGACTTCTTGTAGGAAACCAAGTCATTTCCTACAGTGCTTGTGCTGCTCAGATGTTCTTATTTGTAGTCTTTGCTACAGCAGAGAATTTTCTCTTGGCTGCAATGGCCTTTGATCGCTATGCTGCAGTGTGCAAACCCCTGCACTACACCACCACAATGACTCCAACTATGTGTGCATGTCTGACTGTAGCCTGCTATGCTGGCGGTTTCCTGAATTCCTCCATCCACACTGGGGACACATTCAAGCTCTCCTTCTGTAAGTCCAATGTGGTCCATCACTTTTTCTGTGACGTTCCGGCAGTCATGGTTCTCTCCTGCTCTGATAGAAAGATCAGTGAGATGGTCCTTCTTTATGGGGCAAGTTTTGTTATCTGTTCTGCACTTGTTGTTATTTTGATATCCTACACATTCATCTTCATCACCATCTTCAAGATGCGCTCATCTACAGGATACCAGAAAGCTATGTCCACCTGTGTTTCTCATTTTATTGCTGTCTCCATTTTCTATGGGACGCTTATTTTCATGTACTTACAGCCCAGCTCCAGCCACTCCATGGACACTGACAAGATTGTGTCTGTGTTCTACACCATGGTCATCCCCATGCTAAACCCTGTAGTCTATAGCCTGAGGAACAAAGAGGTGAAAAGTGCATTCAAGAAAGTTGTGGAGAAGACAAAATATTCCCTAGGCTTTTGAGCTTAGTGTTTAATGGTGTGCTGTAATGCAGCTTCAGGCTCTTAGGTCTTCTCCAGATACCTAGTGACATTTCCAGTCTACCCTGACGTGAAGTAGAATGCCCTTCTCCTTTCAAATGTTTGTAACTTAGAAGAGGGAAGCAATGGTGTAAATGCAATACCTGCTTTAGCACGGCTAAAGGGAATTTTAATATATGTGGGCTATATTTTTCTAAACACTCATAGATCATAGTGTTTATTTATTATTTCTATATGCCACTGCTAATATACCTGTAAAACAAGAGAAGAAAACCCATGAGATGACGTGGCTGCTTATGACCCACATGGGCACACACTACAAGAATGGAAAAGTATTCAGACATAAGTGGAACACTCCTTTTTGGGTGTCTTTGTTTGTTTGGTTTTTTTTTTTGCATCTCTATGTTGTGTGTATGTTTTTATGTATGCATGTTTTCATATCTGTGGGCATACTGTGGATGAGAGTACACATGTGGAAACCAGAGAATGGGCTTCTTTCTCAATGGTTCTCCACATAATTCACTGTGGCAGGCAAATGAACACAGACCGGGCAGAATAGCCAGTCTAGTTAGTAACCTTTCTCTGGAATCCTACCTCTATCTTCTGAGTGCTTGCATTGCAGATGTTCCCCTATGGTCTCAGTGCTGGAATTGCAGATGTTCCCATATGGTCTCAGTGCTGGCATTACAAATGGGCTCCTATGCTTCCCTGGCATTTATGTGAATTCTGACTCTTGTTCTCATGTTTGCATGGCAAGTGCTTTATCCTCTGACACATCTCAGTTCCACTGCTAGTGTCCAATAAAAATAAGTTAAGATAGTTCATTAAGGTATTGAAATATCACTTGCAATTGTTTTTTTTTTTTAGTTGAATAACTACTCTAATCCCTCCAAGTGATGCTGGTTTAAATACGTATGTCCATATTTTGGGTGTATTTTGTTAAGCGATAGAAATCTGAAGTATATTCCCACACTCCCTTCCTTCTAGATCCCCCACCTCCCTTCTCCTCCAGATCCACTGCTCCTCACTTTCCCTTCAGAAAAGAGCAGTCCTCCCACTGATATCAACCATACATGATATAATAAGATGCAAAAAGACTAGACTTAAACCCTTGCATCAAGGCTGGACAAGGCAGCCTAGTAGGAGAAAGGGGGTCTCATGAGCAGGCAAAAGCATTGTTAACTGAGGAAGGACGCAGCCTCCAGTCAGCACCAGGGCATGCAGAAAACTGTGAATACAACAAGATACTAGACTTTTTCCATCTGAGGGGGAAATCAGGAAACACAGATACTTTCTGATGGTGACTTTCACTTTTACTTCATCTTGAAAGCAATTCTCTGTGGAAATCTCTCTCGCTCCTCTACATAGGTCTCTATAGCAGCCTCCTTCTCTGCCACGTCCACAGCAGTGACTGCCGTGTAGTGACAAAATGCCTCTGCGCTGGCTTTTGCCTGCTGAAGGATTGGGGTTAGAGCTTCTTGGAGCGAAGCCCCAGGTGGTCCCCCTGGCAATCAGCAGTCCAGAGAGGACCTGATGCCATAGGCAAATCTCATATCTGGAGATAGCCATGAGAGCGAGCCCTCCTGACACCTTGCCTGATCTTTCTCTGTATTTCTTAATTTTCTTGTTTATAGCTGACCGCTTACTAAGAAATCAAAGTACGTCCTTGGCTCGGCTCCACTGTTCAATAAAGCAGTCCTTGAGGAACTGAAGTATGCCCCATGCCACATGAGCCTGGGAAACTTTATTATTTATGAAACAGAAACGGCTAAAGTTGATATGTTATGAGGGAATCGTCATAGTGAATCAGATTTAGAGAGAAAAGGAGAGTTAGAGAAAATTCCCCTTTATGAAAAGATTAGCTAGATCTCAGAAGCCCTGGAGTCTTTATAGTAAGAAGGAAAGAAAGGAAATTATTGATAACATGAGACTAGTTTTAATATATTGGTATAGGAACTATCATGAGAAAATGAGAAAACTATTAGGGGATATGGAGCAAAGAATAAAAACTATATAGATGGAAAGCTAAACACAGGACCCTGAGAACTAGTCTCCCACGGTAGAAAGTAAATAATGGTGTGAGACAGAATTCTAAAAGACAAAACAAAACTAAAAGTCCTTGCCAACATCTTGAGCACGGAAGGGGGAACACGTAGAAAGGAGCACGTAGAAGAAGCTCTATTTTGGTTATGCTTAATCTTGATTTATGTCTGGAACCCTGAGTGGGGTGATGTAATGCACCTGCCAAGTTCTTTGATCTGTTTTGTACAAAAACTGAAGCTTTACAGAAGTAAAATTGCAGCAGATTTTCACTACACAGTGTGTCTGTCTGTCATTTCCCTTGCATCGTATCCTGACTATCCTATCCTTCACCCTGGTCTCCCGTGGATAGTGGTCTCCGAGAGGGACGGTCCGTGGCACTTCTCCACCGCTGCTCCTCGCACAGAACTCTGGACAGTTAGGTGTTACATTTTCAGACCATTCTCATAACACATAAATCATGTAGATTTTCCTCAGGCCAGGGAGGTCATTTTCAGTAATGCTCGACCATGCACGTAGCCTCAAAGGTTAGGGTTCTCCGATAGAAAGTAAACAGTTTGTTGAACCGTGAGTCCATAACATAAACCGAGGCTGGGACTAGGGCAAAAAGTCAATTGTTGAGAAAGTTATTTCTACTAAAGCTGCCTCAAGCTCTGACCTTGAGTCAGCAATGAACACCTGGGCAACTGACCTCGTGTATTTGTCGCTAGTGGCATCCAAATATTCATCTCAGAGCCAACCAGATTGGTTTGAATGTGCTCTGAAGTCTAAAATTAGCTGTCTTTGTGAATGAGAATGCTATTGTTTTTCTATGAAAGTTTGAGTAATGAAAAATATTTTAATATCATTTATATTCACCAAAAATATACAGATTAAGCATAAATCATCTTCCTGACTCTTGACAACTATATGTGTGCCCAATAGATGGTTTATATGCATGAGATAAACACACAAGCAGAGGGAACACACCCATAGCTCTTCTTAGGGAAGAAATGCAGTTCTTACAGAAGACATGATGTGACACATGAGAGAAATTACAGACAAGAGCAACTGGTCATTTACAGTCAGTAACTACACAGCCCTTTTAGGCAAGGCTCTCTATCAGAGAGTCATTCTACTCGTGGGTCGACCTTCTGAATACTAGTTGTCATCTCTTGTAAATCCTCCACCCCAGAGCCTTATGTACAAGAAAATCAGAGACACCCCCAATTCCACTGTTAGGAGTCCCCACAAAGACACCAAGCCAAACTATTATCATTCATAATGCTGGTTACCCAAGGCTATCTCCAAATGGTGAAGCTGCAGGTCACCCAGGGCCTTGGTGGGTCCCCTGGCTGGTAGCCTGAGGCCTCAGCAGGAGACAGACAGATATAAAGGCCATGTAGAGAGAGTTAGGGTATAGATATTATTTAGTGTGTTATGGAGGGAAAAGGGAGAGGGAAAGGGGAGAAGGGAGAAGAAGAGAGAGAGGCAGAAGAAGGGCAGACAGACAGAGAGAAGGTAGAAGAACTGCTTGCCTTGGCAGAAGAGGGAAGTTGGCAGTGGCCAGGGTTTCTCTCTTAAAGGGACAGGGTACCCAAATAATAGACCAGGGAATCAGATTACACAAACTACCACAGTATTAACTGAGAAGGCCTAGAGCAGACCAATGCTGGTTCTGTGACTGCCACTTCAGTCTTTGTGAACCTCTATGAACCTTGCTTAGCTGATTCTGTAGGCTGTGTTCTTCTAGTGTCCTCCACTCCTCTGGCTCCTATAATTCTTCTTCTTCCTCTTACATGGGGTTCTAAGAGCTCTGCCTAGTGTTTAGCTATGAGTCTTTGCATCTGCTCCCATTGAGTTTGTGGAGGAAGCCACTCTTATGACAACAGGGGTAGGCACTAAGCTATGAGTATAGCAAAATGTCATTAGGAATCATTACATTGATTTTTGTTGTGCTATTTTGTTTTATTTTTGTCACTCATGTTTGATGCTTGACCTCTGTGGTGATTTGAAAGAAAATGACCCCTATAAGCTCATAGAGAGTAGCATTACTACTAGAAGGTGTGTCCTTATTAGAGTAGGTGTGACTTTGTTGGAGGAAGTACATCTCAAGAAGGTAGTTTTTCAGGTCTTAAATGCTCAAGCCATGTCTATTGCGACATTCACTTCCTGCTGCCTACTTCTTTAGATGTAGAACCCTCAGCTCCTTCTCCAGCACCATGTCTGTCTGCATGCCACCATGTTTCCCACCATGACAGTAATGGACTAAAACTCTGAATCTTAAGTCAGCTCCAAATAAGTGTTACCTTTATAAGAGTTGGCAGAGCCACAGTGTCTCATCACAGCAAGAGACACCCTAAGATAATCTCTGAACCATCCCACTACTGGATCTAGGCACTGCAGGCTGTATTGGGCATGAACTCTGTCTTAAGGTTTGGGCTTCTTGACAAAACCCACAAGCTCTGAGCCACCATTGCGCCAGCACATCTTGCAGGTAGAACAGGTTGTGGGTAGGAGGTATGTGTGACTGGGCTAGTAGCCAAGTCTAGTCTAACAACTGGGAGCCTAGTCTGATTATAAAAGATGGCCACTTCAGGCTCCAAGCCCTCCATTATGAGGAAATCTTGTTAAGGTCACCCTCATAGGTTCCATGAAGTTTGCACAGCATTAGGTTTTCACATCACCCCTTAAATGGCCACCTATTCCAGTACTCTCTCCTTCTACCACTCCCTACCCACCTGATCACTCCTGTTCCCATCTCTACCCGTCCCCAGTCCACCTGCAAAATCTATTGTAGTTCCCCTTCCCAGGTTAAAAAAAAGGTATCTTAAATGAATTTATTCTTTTCTCCTTGTGAAACTAATTTATAGACATTTATTTGTTATAGTATACATTTCAAAAGGAAAAATTAGGCAGTGCATCATGAAAGTGGACTGAAAACAAAGGCATTGTTATTTTATTGTCCATGATTATCCGCATTTTCACTGCTTTGAAAGTGCCCTGGTGCATTCACGTTTCCCATGATTTCCCTCTGCAAGGTCTTCCTAATAAAGTTGTACCATCTGTTGTCACTCATACAATCTGTTCCCTCACTCCACTCACACCGATCTCCTTAATGTTCTTCTCAACTACAAGAATGTCTCCACCTCAGGATGCTTGAATTTGTTGCTTCCTTGGATGGAAGTTTCCTTGACTGCATTCAGGTCTCTCTGTAAAGAGATTCAGAGTCTGACTCCTTCATAAGCCAGTCACTTTCCTTCCCATGTGCACTGCCCCTCCACTCTGCCTTGTTTTCACAGTGCTCACCAGCAGCTCAGCTGCAATCTAAATCAAAGTGAGTGCATTAGCTTGATCTGTTTTAATTACACAAGCCTGCTTGTAACATTTGCCTGTCCCTGCTAATGTGGCCAATAAGCTAAAACTAGATAGGTCACGGATCTAGGAGGAAAGCATTATTTTTCTGCTAAAGGAGCATAGCAATAAAATGATTCCTAATGATGTATTATTGCTGTACCCATAAATCAGCACCTTGCTCAGTCCTCATCAGAACAGCTTTCCTCTTGTTGTAAATGGGAATTTACAGAGGTGCACAATGGGCAGTGCACAGAGTATGAGAGACTTGAAGTGCTTAATCCTAAATAGGATATCATCAAAACCCTGTCCTCAAGGCTTAGGGATATATGTAGTAGCGAGGCCAGAAAGACTGTAAGAGCTGGATGTGATGGGTGACTTTCAGACACAACAGGACTGAATCAATATGTATAAACCAACAGAGACTGGTGGCATGCACAAGGAATGAACATGTTCAAGTGAGATGAGGTCCCAGCACTGAGAGGGGACATGGACATGGCTTCCCATCCCTAACAAATAAGCTGTCTTCAATTGACAGCCACGGGTAAAGGAAACATCTGCTGTCGTCAACAGAATCTCACTGGATATATTAACCCCATATCAGGGCATTCCCCATACCCATTAGTAGTTGCCTAGCACAAAACAAACTCAATGGTTTTTTTTTTTGTAGACTTTTTGTCTCATTTTGCTTTGTTTTGGGAATGTTTTTCTTATTATTCTTTTGATTGTGTATTTTTATTTCTGTTATTGTGTTCTGTTGTTTTGTGTGTTTGTTCTGAGAAAGAGGAAAAGCATAAATTTTGTTAGGTATGGAGAATATGGAAAGAACAGAAGTAGGGGAAAATATGATCAAAATATCTGGAAATTTTTTCAATGAAAAGGAGGAAAAATAAAAATACAATGCTTTAAAAATATTTGCATGTAGATTGGTTTGAGGGATATATAGTTACAGTTTATATTTGACATTTATCTTATTTGTGTATGGATACTCAATTCTGATAGCAGAGCTTATTGAAAATACACTTTGTCTCAGTCTGCACCATTATAGCAGAATGCCAAAAAATAGTAACTTATAATTAACAGAAATTTTTTATTCCATGTTTCTGGAGGCTTTGAAGTTAAAGATTAATGCAAAAATCAGGGGAGGGACCTTAGGCTGAGTCATTTATCTCTGAAAGGCAAAATGGGAGCAACAAAATTTCAATGCCATGAACCATTTGAGCTTATACTTTGTTCCCTCAAACAAAATAATTTAAAACAAAAATTGTTTCTTCGATCTATTTTATTTATCTTTCATTTTGTTCTTAAAATTGGTATTTTCGAATGTTCCATATTCAAGAGCATGGACTAGTTCTTTGACTTGATCTATTCTACTGTCAATGTTCTCCATTATGTTTTCAATTTTATTTTTTGTGCTTCAGATTCAGGATTTCTTTAATTTTTAAAAAGTTTTTATTTCAATATGTCAATAAGTATTGATTTTTATGTTGAGTCAATTATTGTATTTCTACCTTATTTTAAGTTTTATTAAACAATAAACAATTAGAAAACTCTAAATGTTCTTTGAACATCCTTTAAGCAGATATTTCGAATTTTTTGTCTGGGATGTTATGCATCTCACTCTAGTTATGAGTCACTAACACTTTATTTTGGGTACCTGTTGATGCATTTTGATGGTCCCTTAATTGTCCTTGACTTTACAGTCATCTTTTGTAGATTTGAAGAGGTAGACACTTACTTCAATCTTTACAAAGAGCACTGATCTGGCAGTGCACTTGAGGAGCAGGCCTACCAGGGGATCTGAACCATCTGGTGTAGACTTTGCACCTTGGGTGCACAGTGACTATTGTAGCACCCTGATGTTGTCATAGTCTGGAATCGGTGATGTAATGGATTAATTTAGGGTCTGGTCCTCTCTGAGACAGAGAACCCAAAGGTATTTCTCTCCCTTAATCTCTTTGTTTCACAGAGGTCGGCAGTCTGGGATGGGTTTGAAGCTTCTTCTCCCCAGATACCTAAGACAGAAACTCGCATGATTAGAATGCTTTTTTCTGATGTTGGATAAGTGTGGGTAAATGAAGGAGTCTTTGCCTAAGGCAGATGCGATCATTTGTCATGTTGAGGAGGCACAGGTTTTACTAAAATTAATACAAGGGATGGATTGTAGGGGCAGGGTTATACAGGCCCATATTCCTACATTAAAGGCAGTCAGAATTCTTTGCGACCTGACAGGCACAATTTGCAACTCCCACACAGAAGATGGTCACCTAGACTTTTGATAGTTAGACAACCTGATGCCACCCTAATCAAGAGGTCAGCATATGCCAATGTCGTTCTGCTCCTTCTATTGTAATTTAGGAGGTCACCTGGGGAAGAGGTGATTTCAGTCTATGTGGCACAATGAACATGGACATGGACTTGACAGCAAACACAGCTATGGGCGTGACCAAGATCATTTCCCCTGCTACCTGGGAAACAGAATGCTAATGAGTTTCCCCCTCAGTTTATGATTGATATAAAAGCTGTTTGGATAATAAATGTGGGTAACCTTCAGGATTTAAATGAACCCTGAGACTCCTTCCTGATATTGTCGCGTGAACTGTATCTCATTTATTCCCACACCTCCACTCTGGTACAAGAAATGGTTTATGTCTGGGCCGGTGCCCTACAGTGTATAGATAAGAAACTACATTTTTTAGAACTAATTTTACCCAACACTTCTGGCTTCCCTCTTGTTACTGCAGCAGGAAACTGGGAAGGCGAGAAATGTAAACAGAGTTTAATAAACATGTTTACAGCATACAGAGGGAAATTCCTCATAGGCAATGAGGAAAGTATTTTCTAGACAATCACAGATTCTTTCTAGTCCTAGTCACTTGTTTTCCTGTGGGCCAAGAAAATGATGTATGAGAAGCTGAGAGGGCATACACAGTCAGGATCTCAGATTTGCATAGTCATCTTCCTGGCACACATCTGTGGGGATACTGGAATGTTCTGACTCTCAAGACAGCCAAAATTTTGGTTTCCAATTTTTTTTAATGAAAACCAAAGTCCAGAGTACATCCTCAGTCTAAAGATTTCTGTAAAACATTTACCAAAACACTGTGAATGCTAGCATTTCGGAAAAGATTTGCTGCTTGTTATTTGCTCTAAACAGGCTCTGTGTGGATGCGTATTTATAGGTAAGGATTTATGATAGAAGAATGGTGAGTCCTTGTCCTTTCTCTCATACAAGGTGGGAAAAATCAAACATTGGTTTAAAAAGGAAATATTGATTTTTTTGTGGGCGTCTATACAGTGAAAAAGGGGTGTTTATTCAACTTGCAAAGTGCATATACTTACTAATTTGTACCATAGAGAAAATCTTTAATTTTTATTTTCAGATTATAATTTGATTACACGATTTCTCCCTTTTCCTCCCTCCAAACTTCCTATACACCCATCCCTGCTCTCTTTCAAATTCATGGCCTCTTTTTCAACTAATTTTTATTGAATGTAAATATTTATATACATATATATTCCTAAATATAACTAATCTGTTCTGTAAAATTGTAGCTGTACATATATTTTAGGACTGATTTGACAGTGAATAATGAAATGGTGTGCTCTTCCTTATGGAAGGCAACCTCTTCATTTCCCAGATTTCCTCCCTGGACTGTAGTTCTTTGTGTAGTTTTGAGGGCTTTTGGACTTTCTCTATCCAGTTTGATGTGTTTGTTGATGTCAAAATTCTTGAGAGATCTATGGCAGGTTTCCATTCCAAATGGATAAGAACTATGGAGATATTGTGAAAGCTTGGCAGTGCATTTGGTTAGCAATATTTGCAAAGAAGCATTATGTTCCAGCAACTTTTATTCAGTTCCAAAGGTACAGGGATGTTGGGCAATTAAAATTGTCTTTAATTCTTTTTCATTGGATACTTACCAGGAAAATAAAATGTCTCAGACAAATGTCTGATGGAATATGATGAAAATATGAAGAACATAAAGTGCTTTCATTGCTAGTCGATATTATCTAAAATAGAAATGTAACGTACAAGATTTGATCTATATTGTTCCTGTGATTTCTATTTCTAAAATTTTGATTTTTATATCTTAATTTATTTTTATATTCTTCCATATTCTGATGATTAGCACATGTGAAATGTACATAAACTCATGCATAATTAACAAAAGTTTGTGTATTACTTTATGTTTCATCCTTTTAACTCAATAGTTCTCCATTTCTGCATATGTACAAGAATATTTATATTAATAGTTACTTAGAGTAGTGACAGATTATGAGTTTATGATTATAAAATCTCATCATAGTTTGGATATAATCACTGCATTTTTGTTCTATTCCTTCAAGGTTTTATAAAATTTATTCTTTGTATTCATTTTGTCTGACTAGTTCTACCTAGATATATTTTCAATAAAGTGAAATCTCTGTCTGAAGACCTTAAAGACCACAATGAACTTTATCCATTAATAATGCTAACATTTGCCACTTCTGTAGCTTCTTCAGACTTCAATCCGTTCCTTTAACTGGACATCACACTTGTGTTGTCATTGCACATTATTATTTGTTATTTGTGTGTGTGTTTCCGCATTTCTCAAACACTCTCGTGCTATCCAGTTGGCTGACATTATAACAAAGCCTATGATTTTATACCAGATTTACTTTCTCTTTTGTGTTTGTGACACTCTCAGAAAAATGTTTTCAGTGAAAAAAAGTCAGTTGCCTATAGGAATATTAGACCCCTACTATTTTGTTACACCCCAGGACATTAGAATGAATGTAAGAAACCTTTTTGCTGCTTTTACCAAGAGATAAAGTATTGCCACTGGCATCTAGTAAAAGTCTGTGGATTCTGTTGTATGATCAGCAGTGTACAAGATTGTCTTCAAAAACAAAGAATGAATTACCTTGGCCAAAATACTATAGAGTCCAATTTGAATCTCTCTATTCTAATGTTACCAAAAAATACAAATAAAAGGCATGTATTAACATTACAATGAATGAGGAAAAGAATACTATATAGAAACTACAGAAAATATAAGAATGGTAAGAAAATAGCAAGACAAACAATACTAAATATTGTTTGAAAAACATAGAAATTTACTGATATAGAAGCTTCTTAGAATATATATGTATATGAAAATAATTTAAATGGAGTCTCCAAATAATAAGGGAGACAGGACCCCAACTAGATATCATAAGCCATGAAATTAAACCTCCAGAGCCAGGATCACATATAATCTTTTTGAGTTATTGGCCATGAGGTCCCATGGAATTCCAAGACATCACAGGCTATTGTAAATTTATTGGTTACTCTCTATAATCTGATAGCCCTATTGCTAAGACGAACACTTACTTATAGCATTGAGAATAGAGGAGTTGAGCTTGTGCAATACGAGAAGTTTCACACTACTGAATAGTGTCCATGTTACTGGAAGATACTTTGCACACCACTGGAAGAGAAAGGTAATCATCAACATTTCCCAGCTACAAACCCTATGACATAAAACAGTGACTTACCTGCAAGACACACCAGTACAATAATGGCACAAATGTTATAGGAGTAACAAACCACTTTGTGAAATCACCCTTAAAACCTTCTCTGTGAAATGTAGCACATGTGTGATAGTGATACTGTGGCCAAGAACCCAAGTTTAGATAGACCATGACCTTGACGAAACCATATTGTATTTTCTACTAAAGAAACATAGAAATAAAATGATTCGTAATGACATACTGCTATACCCATAGATCAGTACTCTCTTAACTCACATCATAGAAAGTTCCTCTTCTAGTAGATAGGAATTAGCCCAAGACCAAAAACTAGACAATGTGCTGAGAATGATTTTGGAGCTCTTTGGCATAAATAAGACATTTTCTTTTTTTATTATTTTTATTGAGATGTACATTTTTCTCTTCTCCCCTCCCTATCATCCCCTCCCCTTAAACCCTCTCATATTCATCAACACGCCCCTTCAAGACTCAGGGATCAATGTAAAAGAGAAGGCTAAAAGATCATAATAGTCAGAGAGGATTCCAAGGCAATGGTGTCTATCAGACTAAATGGATCTAATGTATTTATGAACCCACTGAGATTATGGCAGCACACCAAAACTTGCATAGATTCAGATCAAACGGGTTCCCACCATGAGATAGGAAAACACTGTGAACAATCAAGGAGATAGCTTTGGAAAATGACAGCCTCTGTCAGAAGCTTTCTAAAAGGAGGTGTCATTGGGTATACTAACCACACAAAACAAACTTTCTGGCATTTTTGTTTCCTCTTGCTGTTTTGCCATTTTTATTGTTATTTTGCCAATTTTTTTATTAGTTTAATTTTTGTTTTGTGTTGTGTTTTTCATTTTTGTTTCTTGGTTTATATTTGAGAGAGAAAGAGAGATACAGAGAACATAGAATTGAGTGGGTAAGGAGGTTGGAAGGATCTGGAAGGAATTGGGGTTAGGGGAGGAGGAAAGAAGATCAAAATGTATTTCATGACCAATAGTTTCTAATAAAAAGACAAAAAGGGGCATAAATTTAAATAGACCTCTAACCTCTAAATTATAGTTGCCCAATCCAAAAACAGCCCACAGTCAGATGTTTTTTAGCGCAGAAATCTACCAAATATTCAAATATGAGCTAATGCCAATAGTCATCAAATTATCTCACAATAGAAACAGAAGGAACATTGCCAAATGCATTTTATGAGGGCACAATCACCCTAATATCCAAACCACACAATGATTCAACAAAAAACAAGAATTACAGACTAATTTCCTTTATGAGCATAGATATAAAACTACTTTTTAGAATGCAAACCAAATCTAAGAACACATGAAAACTATTATCCATCATGCCCAAGTAGGTTTCACCCCAGAAATGAATGGACAT
The DNA here is from genome assembly GCF_014885135.2 of Alexandromys fortis. Taxonomy (NCBI): domain Eukaryota; kingdom Metazoa; phylum Chordata; class Mammalia; order Rodentia; family Cricetidae; genus Alexandromys; species Alexandromys fortis. Next base: position 21,060,939 of record NW_026067909.1, read on the forward strand.
CTTTACATATAAAAATCAATCAATGTAATCCCACACATAAACAAACTGATATCTAAAAAATCTTACGATTATCTCATTAGATGTCCCCCACCAAAGAAAGCCTTTGAAGAAAATCCAAAACCTCTTCGTGATAAACATCTTAAAGAGCATAGGGATACAAGAAATATACCTCAATATAATAAAGGCAACTTACAGCAAACTTAAATCCAAACTCAAATTAAATTGAGAAAAACTAAAAGCAATTTCAGTAAATTCGAACAAGACAAGCTTGTCCACAGTTGCAATAAAAATTCAATTGAGTACTAGAAAATCTAGCTAGTGCAATAACAACTGAAGAAAATCAAGGGGAATGCAAGTTAGAAAGGAAAAATTCAAAGTATCACTATTTACAGATGGCAAGAACTTATACAGCTGATACATACCTTCAGCAGTGAAGAGACTGGATATGATCACAAAATCATATGTCCTAAAAAGAAGATATGAGGAAAGGCTGGTGTAGATCCAGATCCTACTGGTTTAGCATTGTTATGATCTAAATGTTCGCATGTCTTCAAGGGTCCTATGTTGGAAGGTCTTGCCAATATGATGGGTTACAGCAGGATCTGGAGCCCTTGGGAGAGGTTCTGTGCCACCTTTTCAGATGTTATGAATGCCTTCATAGGTTAAGCTCCTGAGAGCAAACCTACTCCTTCCGTCCCAAGAAGGCACAGCTAGAAGGTGTATCTAACAAAAAAACAGAGTTCTACAGGACAAGAAACATGCCAATGTCTTGATCACGGATTTCCCAGCCCTGTGAGATATAAATTCCTGATGTTTATATGCCTGTGACTCCTTATTTTAGAGGTAGTCTGGACACTTTGTGTAAAGATCTTCCCACTCCTGACTTGCTATTGTCACTAATCTTTTTTCATCTGAGGTATCGGAAGAGATGTTCTACTTACAGGGTTCTCAGATGCTCCAGGTTCTGGAGAACTCCCTGAGGAAGCACCTGCCTGAGACCTTAAAGGTGAGAGTAGAATGTTTTCATAGAAACTGAGGATTACACCGTGGTAAGGCAGAGGAGGGAAAGAGTCAAGACTCACTGAGCACTGGCACCATGACATTCTAAAACAAATGTCACAGTTTACTCCCAAAGGATAATTCAAAATTTTTGTGAGATTCATTCACAAAATAAAAACTTGAAAGAATGTTGAAGATATACATCAATAATAGTGTTTACCTAACCTGTGCAAGGTCCTAGGTTTAATTGCCAGTGGAAAATAATAATTTTCCTGATTCTTAAATGACAAATCACTATTTAGTTGAAATCATATTAGAAACTAAGTAATAAGGATTCTGGTCTTATTTAAAATTTGATTTAATTGTGTTCTCAACATGGCTCTAGCAAGGAAAGATTTTTTTGTGGCCACTAACAGGATGTTTTTTAAATTTATTGTTATTGAGCTCTACATTTTGCTCTGTTTCCCTCCATGCCTCTCCCCTACCCCATTCATCCTCCCCCATGGTCCCCATGATCCCAATTTACTCAGGAGATCTTGTCTTTTTATACTTTCCTTGTAGATTAGATTTATGTAAATCTCTCTTAGTGCACTCATTGCTGTCTAGGTTAGCTGGGATTGTGATCTGTGGGCTGGTTTTCGCTGCTTTATGTTTAAAGGCCACCTAGGAGTAAGTACATGCGATAATTGTCTTTTTGTGTCTGGGTTACCTAACTCAAAATAATGCTTTCTAGCCCTACCCATGTTCCTGCAAAATTCAAGATGTCATTATTTTTTCTGCTGTGTAGAGTACTATACTATATAGTATAGTATAGTATAGTATAGTATAGTATAGTATAGTATAGTATAGGACTCCATTGTGTAAATGTACCACATTTTCCTTATTCATTCTTCAGTTGAGGGGCATTAAGTTTGTTTCCAGGTTCTGGCTATGACAAATAATGCTGCTATGAACATAGTTGAGCACATGTCCTTGTTGCACGATTGAGTATCCTTTCCTTTGGATACATAATCAAAAGTTTTATTACTGAGTCTTGAGAAAGGTTGTTTCCTAATTTTCCGAGAAATTGCCACACTGACATACAAGGGCCTGTACAAGCTTGCGTTACCAGGATAGGAAGCCTTTTTAAAGTATAAAATCTATTAAAATGTATATTACCAGGTGCCTCTGTAGCATATATTATTTCAATGAAATAAGATTTAATGTATAAGAATTTCTAGTTCTCTTTTTATGTTTGACATAACTCACTATGGAAATTTTCAGTGAACTAGGATTTGGCCTATATATGTTCCCAGAAGAGATGAGGTAAAATTGTCTGACATAAAACATACTAATGGCATGGAAACCCCATTTTTATAGGTTGACCTGGGACTCCCTGGTTATTCCAGGCAGTCCTTGAATTTTCAACCTGAGTGCCTCAGCCTCCCTATTATCTGAAATAATAGACATGTATCACTAACCCTGGCTAAATCTTAACTTAGATGAGAAACAGTGATCCACACATATCAGCATCCAGATGATGCAGATATAAAATGACATAGTATGAATATTAAAGCAGCGATTACAAGAATTCTTCAGGTATAGTAAGTAAAACACTTGCCATGAATGGAAACCATTTCTGAAATGTTTCAGCTTCATGAAATTTGTCTTAATAGGAAAAGAAATAAATTTAATATCTAGAAAATATTTTTATTAGATTCTACATCAAGAGTTAATGAGTTTATTAGTAAATCACATCATTTTTATATTTTATCTCAATGTTTAAAAGATACTGTTGTTAGAATAAGCAACTTGACACTAGGAAACATTTGAAAAATTCATTTATTACATCTTTCCAACAAAAATTTCATGTTTTCATAAGAATGATCATTGTTCTAGTCAAATATGCTACAGCTTCCCATCTCTTTGTAATATGATGACATTTCTGCTGGCTTGAAATATTTAGGTTTATGGGACTGTCTTCCACATGAATCAGGGAAACCCATTCAAGCTCAAGGCTCTGGTGGACAAGTGGCCTGATTTTAATACTGTTGTTATTCGACCCCGGGAGGAGGTAAGTTGCAATATAGAATAAATATGCCTGTATTTCCACATGTGTTGCATTCCTAGCATGTGTCTGGCTGGATGGTTGATGCAACTGCCTAATCCCTTCATGAAAAATAGACATGAATTGTGCTAATGTCAACCAATACCCTGCCTTAAGGATAATTCACAAAAGTCCACAAAAATTACAGAATGTTATAAAATGTTCAAGAAGGGAAATACACAAAGGTGTAGTAATAAGCCATGGAGAATGGTAACTAAAGGTTCAGATGGTACACTTTCATTTTTATCCACGCTTTTGTTTTACTTGGCAGCATAGTTCCCCATCAGCAGTGGCTGATTTGAACTGTGAGCACACTTTATCACTTCATTATTTCTTATGTCTTGTTTATAAGATTTAGAGGCAACTGATGGAAAGTATTATCAACATAAGAACATGTTGATACACAAAAAAGTGGCTTGATCTTTTATTATAAACATGAAAACAACATTTCCCGAGGGCTGGAGAGATCACTCAGTGTAGTGATAAGAGTGAGCGGCAGGGCTGCGTCCCGGCACCCAGCCGCCCACATGGCTAGCTTATGCCTGAAATAATTACACGGAAACTGTATTCTTTTAAACAGTGCCTGGCCCGTTATCTGTAGCCTCTTATTGGCTAGCTCTTACATATTAATTTAACCCATTTCTAATAATCTGTGTATCCCACGAGGTGGCTTACCAGAAAAGATCTTAACCTGAGTCTGTCTGGAGTGGGAGAATCATGGCGACTCCCTGACTCAGCTTCTTTCTCCCAGCATCCTGTTCTGTTTTCTCTGCCTACCTAAGGGTTGGCCTATCAAATGGGCCTAGGCAGTTTCTTTATTAGTAAGAAATCACTCGCACATCAACTCAGTGGTTAAGAGCACTTACTGTTCTTGCAGAGAAGTAGGGTTTGGAACCAGGAACCCATGTGGTGACTGCCAACTCTGAGGAATTCCAGTTATATGGAATCTGACACCTTCTTCTATTCTCAACAGGCATCACTCACATGTGATATCATACATACGTGCAAGCAAAACATTCATATTTATACAATAAAAAAAGGAAATCTGTAGAGAAAAGGGTATTACCTAAGCTAGGTTTGTATATTTTAACAAGTTTGTTCTTAGTTTTATTTTCAACTATTATCCTATGGTAAAACAGATTTCTTTTTTTTTTAATTTCTTTTTTTTTATTTTATTGAGAATAAGAAAAAAAAGTTTCCGCCTCCTCCCAGCCTCCCATTTCCCTCCCCCTCCCCCACTCTTCTCCCCCTCCCC
>NW_026067909.1:21065793-21083572 GCF_014885135.2 Alexandromys fortis
TCCATCATAAATTTTCATTCTGATATCAGCTTCCCATTGAGATGCTGCTCTGCTTTCTATATCAGTTATCTATAGCAAAGACAATAAAAGAAGGTAGAAAAAAAGAATGGTTAGGGTGGTTGATGTTACAGGGAGAGAATTAGAGTTTATTCTCAATACCAAGTGGAAAAATTTGCCAACATGAATGTTGACGATGACTTAAATATTTAATAAGGCAGAACAAGAAAATTAATAATTTGATCTGCTGTGTCATTATACAGTATACAACATTTTAGTTAATACTTCAGCAAAATTTGAGGAGTAAAAGCATTCAGATTATATATTAGTAGAAGTAATATTTCTGCAATATATTCTTTGATAATTAAGTAGTCCCATTTTGAGTTTGTAAACTTGTTCTATGTGTGTATATATACATATATATACATATACATATATATATATGCTCATTTACTGGCTTTATGAGGTTGTCATTTACTAAACAATAATAAGCTATTTTTGAAGGATTACCTACCTTACTAGCATTAGCAATGCTTCCCTATTTGTGGGGTCATATTCTGATTCTGTTTTCACTATAGACTTTAATACCAGAGTATTCATAGGCCAGAGCAAGGAGTATTCTTTTAGCAAAATGTTTTTCTTTTATTTTGTTATTTTGATTCTTCTAAATGAATTTTATAGCACTCTACTTTCCCTTGACTATGGGTAATGTTTTTCAGGTTGATTTTACTTTCAATTGAGTCAAGTCTTTTCTTCTTGTTTTTGTACTGTAAATAATTACAACATAAATCCACAGGATCCATTACTTTTAGAATTTTAATTTCTCACAATGTAACTAAATACTGAATACCAATATAACCAAACACCAACCCATCCATAAACATTTTGGTTTATTATTTTTGAAAACAGGACATGGACGATGACCTGGACCACTACACCAACACTTACCTAATCTACTCTAAGGATCCTGAGAATTGTCAGAAGTTCCTCAGCTCATCAGAAGTCATTAACTGGAAACAGCATCTACAGATTCAAAGTAAGAGAGCCATGGTATATGTGGCTGTTGTTACCTCCTGTGTACACATGGTGGAAGTCACTGTTCCTCTTGAATAACACCTTATATCCCACACACATTTTTGCAAGTTATAGACAATTAGCATGCTGTTATCTGTTTCTAGGCTCAGCATCTACCACCTGCAAGCGGAACTCTCAAGGGCTGTAGAATGTAAAGTGTACAAAGGAAATTTTAATGTAGTCTCTTACTGCCTTAGGACTTAATATTTCTTCTTTAACATGCCCATATTTTACTAAAGAACATAAACATGGGGGCAATGTAACCTCCCATGCCATCTCTGTTTTATTATATTGTCACATTTTCAAAGGAATATTTTAGTAACTAAGACTATGCCTTCTAAAGAGGTATTGTCTAAGATTGAATCCTGATTGAACCAATTGTGAGCTATTTGGGAAGGGCTGAGTAATTTCTGTTTTGGAGACTAAAGATATGTGAGAAAAAAATGATTATAATACTATTCCAAACATAGAGTCCTTAAGGACTAAATGAGACATTTAAATTATACTTCTCAGTAATATTCTATCTAGTTTTAGAGAATTTCAAATTCTTATTATTCTTTCTTTTCTTTTTTTCTTTTTTTTTTTTTTCAGATACAGGAGCCTGTCTTGGAACTGGCTCTTGTACACCAGTCTGGTCTCAAACTCACAGAGATTCTCCTGCCTTTGCCTACCGAGTGCTGGGATAAAAGGCATGCACAACCACTGCCCAGCTCAACTTTTCAATATCAATTAAAACAATTATTTTAGCTTACAATTGCATGGGTAGGAAATTTGGATCGACCTCCACTAGGCAGCTCTGCTAGTCTCACCTGGATTCACACATATGAGGTCAGTTGTCGGGAGGGTAATGATGAGCTCATAGAAATTGCTCACTGTGATCCCAAGTCTGGCATTTCATAATAACACTGTGCCAACTCTTAACCTCAGGGATGGAAGTGGATTGAGTGAAAAGAAAAAAAATCACAGGATCAGGAACAGAAAGTAAAAGTAAACTTCAGTGCACTCTTTGAACTATGTTTACTAAATCACATTCTTACCACAAACCCAAGCAAGTTTTATGACTGAAGCGAAGTAATTAAGGGTTAAGGGAGTCATATTAGTGCAATAGATAGGTACTGAGAACCTTATACTGACAATTTAATGGATTGTGTACATAGAAATGTCCCTTTAATTTCAGTAACCATATTGCTAACTCACCTTGTTTGGTAGCATAAGTGTACTTTTTTTTTTTAAATTTACCCTACCAACCCGTTTCCCCTTCCTCCTCTCTTCTCATTCCCTCCCCTATATTCCTTCTACAACACCAACAATCCACTTCTTCTCAGTATTCATTCAGAAGGGGTAAGTCCTCCCATGGGAATCAACAAAGCAGGGCATATCAAATTGAAGCAGGACCAAGATCCTCCCCACTGCATCTTGGATGGGTAAGGCATCCCACCATAGAGAATAGGTTCCAAAGAGCCAGCTCATACATCAGGGACAGGTTCTGGCCCCACAGCTATGGGCCCACAAACAGACCAAGCTACACATCTCTCACCCAGATGCAGAACGCTGAGGTCAGTTTAATGCAGGCGGTCTAACTGCCTTTTCGAAGTCCTGAGCACCCACAAACTCAGGTAACTTGTTTCTGTGGTTTCCCATCATGATCTTGAAGCTCCTTGCTCATATAATCCCTCATCCTTCTCCAGCTGGGCTACTGGATCTTGGCTTTGGACCTCTGCATTTGTTTCCATCAGTTACTGGATGAAGTCTCTATGATGACTACGAGGGAAGTCACCAGTCTGATTACAGGGGAAGCCTAGTTCAGGCATCAATTGCACTCTTGCTGGGGGTCTTAGCTGGGGTCATCCTTGTGTTTTTCTGGGAGCTTCCCTGGCACCATGTTTCTCTCTAGTTTCAAAACTCCTGAATAAAACTGTACTCTTAAGTATTTAAGGTTTGTGATACCATCCAAAACTTAAATTTAGAAAAAGAGAGGGATATAAACTTTATCATATGAAGCTGGTCATGATTTAACATAAGACTTGATGATTCTATGTTCATATCTCCTTTGATACCACTGAATAGCCTTTCCCAAATGTTAAGATGAATAATGGTATATCATTTGCTGCCCTGTCTCCCCATCAAGGTTCACAGTCAAGCCTGGACAAAGTGATAGAAACTCTTGGAGCCATTAATTCAGGCAAGGTCAAACATACACAGTGCATTCTCTATATGATACTTGAAACAGCAAAGAAATTGGCTCCTTCCTTGGTGGATGGGAATAACTTAGTACGCAGCAGTGACAATACCAGGCCCATGTAAGTGTTTCAAAGCTGTTCTGCACCAATCACTGTCTTACTAATGACATGCCTCCTGTGTTAGATTTCTGAAGTGATCGTTAGAAGGCCACCTTAAAGGATAGGGATAAAATCAAAGCACATTGTTTTGGAGTCTAGAAGGTAGAAATCAAGATCTGACCAAGGCCGTGCTGCATTGGAATCCACAGGATAGAATTCCTTATGTTCTTTTCCCACACACATTGTCATTCCAGGAGTACCTTGGCCTTGGGCAGCAATGCTCCACTCACTAAACTCACTTTCATATGACCTTCTTCGTCCTCTGTGTCTTTTTCTCTTTTATTTGTTGTGATGACACTTATCAATAGATTTGGGACCCACAGAATAACTTAAATAAGCTTATATTAAAAGTATTAGACTTGATGTTCAAAAATCCTTTTTTAAACCATTTTATCTGCATAAAGAACTATCAAGAAGTCTCAGCAGCTAAAGGTGTTTGCTAAGAAGTAGCCAACCTGAATTCAATCCCTGGGGCCTACATGATGAGGAAGATAACCAACACCCAAAATTAGTATTCTGATTTTCATACATGAACATGTAACACCCATAATATACACATACATATACATGCATGCAATTAAAAATTTTATTTGCCTATACAAGCTGAATGTAGGTTACCTTTTAACTAGCCGTGCCCCCACTACCTCTGCTAGCTTTTGCCCTGGTACCTATCCAACCATATTCTGCAGAGTAGCTTTCTAATTACAATAAAATTTAAATAAGGATCACGTCTCTCTCCTGCTAACAAGAATTGAAAGCTTTCTGACATGCTTTCTAATCTTTCTGAACTTCTCATCCCTCTAACAGGAGATTTTTATCAACTTCTCAGGCCTTATCTTGTTTCTTCCCTTCAAAACTTCCAGCCATTTTTAAAAATACTACAACTTTATTTTTAAAACATAACCTGTCTTTTAGACATGAGTCTAAAGTCAAAGGTTGAGCCATTCTTTCAAACTAGTGTTCTCATGGATGTAGCCTAAAGAGAAAGAGGTTGATTTTATAGACTGAGCTAAGCTAAAATAACACAAGCAAACTTTTGTCATTTCAGTGTTATTCCCCACATAAAATAGAAAAGGAAGGCACACATTAGAATTTGACAGATTGGTTCACATCAGTTTACTTCATGTTAATTATTTTGGTTAGATTTAGAGGAAAAGGAGCCTCATTCAAATTCTCTATCTCTCTTTATTTGCTCACTCACTAGCTCACTCTCTTGCTTTTTCCTTCTCTCTCTCAGAAAGTCAATTAACACTGTAATATTGGTTAGGTGACATGAAGCATTTATGGAAATGATTTCATATTGTTTCTAGTGTTGGAGCTAAATGCAGAAGGTACTGATGCTATGCCATAGCTTTAATGCAATTCTACTTGACCTTCATGAGCTCAGGTCTCCAAAATCAGCTCTCCTCTGTCTAAAACTTCTCTCCTATGCAGATGTGTCTGAACACTAATTACTTACTTTGTTATCCATATCAGTTCACAAGTTACTTCATCAGAGTCCTGGGTAAAGCAGTTCAATAAAAGTCACCATTGTGCAGGATACATATCACTCATGAGTATTTGAAACTAGTTAATTTATTCTACAGATTTGATATTTGATTTATCCTCTACCAATAATGAAAACCCAGCAAGACTTAGAATCATCAGGAGCTGTCACACAGTGGGTTTCAAACCAATATGTGTTCAGTGAATTCTCTTCATGCAACAACTGAATCCTAATAAAACTATTTTGAACACATTTTACATTGTCTCCATTTATGTTTAACGTAATGCTGAAAAGAACCAGAGGCCTGCAGCGAGTATGTGACTTGAGGATGCTCAATCTAAAGACCTTTGTGGAAGTTCCCTCCTGGAAGTACCCTGTTCTCCTGTATACTACATGGAAACCTGGAGAACAGTCCTATCTAGAAGCTACTAGGAACTTTTGTTCTACTGTGAGCTAACAGTTAGCCCAATCTCTTGACAGAAAGCAGAATCTAGTGGTGGAATAGTTTGCTTAGCCTGTGGATGAGTGGGCCAGAGTTGAAGAATGTCTAGCTCCATCTCCAGAGCTCATCCCAAATTGACTCCGGAAGCCTCCCACACCATTGCAAGTTGCTTATTAGCCTTACTCACTAGATGGGGAAACTCAAAAGGTGAAGAACAATTAATCAACACTTCATGCACCCAGTGTTGATAAATGCTCATCCAGTCTGGCTACAGAGCACACAGTCTTAGTGATTCTACTTTTTGCCTCTTGGGGCAATTTAGGGGAAAATAAATAAAATTATTCATAATCTATGTGACTAACAGCTGCTCTTTCCTCTTGTTTCCAACAGTAATCAAGAATTGTTCAAATTCACCTCCCTTGATGTTACACATGCTGCGTTGGTGAATAGCATCTGGCATTTTGGTGGCAATGAGAAAAGTCAGAAGTTCATTGAGCGCTGTATCCACACCTTCCCCAGCTCCTGTATTATGGGACCTGAGGGGATTCCCGTGTCCTGGGGCCTGATGGACCACACTGGAGAATTGAGAATGGGAGGCACCTTGCCTCAGTACCGGAACCAGGGTCTCATTTACCATGTTGCCTTCCACCAGATTCAGACTATAAATGATCTTGGCTTCCCCATGTATGCACATGTGGATAAAGCTAACTTCACTGTACAGAGAATGGTTGCCAGGCTGGCTCATGTCCCCATGCCCTGTACTTGGAACCAATGGAATTATGAGCCTCTATGAGTTAAAAAGAGTGTTGAGGGTACAGTCCTTGTAGATGGAGAAACAGCTGAGTGAATAGAGAGAAGTACTAAATTGTCATTAGGTGGGCATGTGGTTCTAGAGCAGGGGTATATCATGAACCGCACACACCTTTTCTCTGCCCTCACATTGCTCATGCACTTAACTCCATTTCCTTGTCATGCAGAAGGTCACTGTCTCCTGCTCCAAGTCTGTCATAGGCCCCACATTCTCAGGATGCCTCTAACACAGTGGTTCTCAAACTTTTTAATTCTGATACCCTTTAATACAGTTCCTCATGCTGTGGTGAACCGTAATCATAAAATTATTTTTATTGCTACTTTATAACTGTAATTTTGCTACTGTTATGAATCATAAAATATATATCTGAGTTTTCTGATGGTCTTAGGCAACTCATGAAAAGGGTCATTCAAACCCCAAAGGTTTTGCAATCTGAAGGTTGAGAACACTGTTCTAATACATTTAACTGAATAATTTTCTTTTCTACTTTGCTTTCACAGCTTCTCATCCATGTACATTAGCAAGTAGATTTGTTTTGTAACCTGCCACACCCCAGACATTCATACCACCTCTGGCTTTCTGTTTGTTGTTTTTCTTTAGTTGACTGGAGGTGTAGCTTGTCGTCTATAAATACCTATTCAAAATCATTTTCTATCAGGTCACTTCCGAGATGTTATATTGTTAGTATGTAAAAACTACTACACATACATACATAGATGCACAATGTGTGTGGTGAAATTGTAGAATTATAAAGAAATAAACCAGGGATCATCAAGTACAGATGCTTGCAAACAAGCCATTACCTGGAAGAAGAAAACCAATTCCATCAAGTTATCCTCTAGCCTCCACAGGTGTTCTGTGACATGTATAATCACAAATAAAAAATGTAATTTTAAGAAAAGACACTAGTTTTGTAATTTACAATGACTTTCACCATTTGTCCCCACACCAGGAAGAAGAAATTAATATTGTTCTAAAGGTTGAGCTTTGTTTCTTCATTCTAGTGTTCATATTTAATAAAACTATTCTTTATTTATGGAAGCTTAAATGTTAGAAGGGAGAGCACTGTAGGGAGAGGAGGAAACAACAGCACTCAAACCAGGAAAGTGGATGTCTTTACATAGGAGAGAGAGAAAAGGGGATGGCGAGGAAGGAGAAGAGAAGCAAAACTGGAGGGCTAAGGGAACGGGAGAAAAAAGAGGGAGGGAGATATCGGACTGTAGAAAGACCATCTCTTTAGTCGAGAGGATAAACGCTGAGTCTGAATTTTATTAGCTGAATTTAAGTAAGTTTTCCTGAGTATGTTGCCAGCATTAACCGTCTAAATCTCGTGCAGCAGACAGCCCCTGAGTTCTTCCCTCCAGCACTTAAATCCTTCTGCTGCCAGTCCTGTGGCTCCCAACAGTTGTTTAAGTTGTTTTCCCCCTCATGTTTCCTGTAAATGATAGAATATTTACTTTATTTTTCAATCTAAAGTCAAACTGCCAGGGGTTCATTTTAAAACAAGGCTATAATATACCTTTATTATTCTATTTTGAAGTCAGGTATGTTTTTAGGAACCTATAAAATATATAATGTATATATGTATATGTGTGTATGCGTATTTACATCTATTTACAATCTTAATTTCTTAAATGTTGAAACATATACCAAACTGTATTTTTGAATTTTATTTTCACTTTAATTTTTAAAGATCTCTCTTGGCAACAGAATCATCCATAATAGCAAATTCTAAAATTCAAATATAAGGGCTGGAAAGTTAGTTCAGCCATGAAGAGCACTGACTGATCTTTCAGAGGACCCCTGTTTGATTACTATAATTCAGATGATGACTTACAACCATTTGCAACTTCAACTACATGGGCTCTTATGCCCTCTTCTGTCTTCTGCAGGCACCTGAATGACATTGTACACACACACACACACACACACACACACACACACACACACACACACACAGGCGCATGAACACACACATACTATGAAGCTTAAAGAAATACAATTCAATCCCCATCAAGGTCCCATCAAAATTCTTCACAGATATCGAGAGGACAATAATCAACTTTATATGGAAAAACAAAAAACCCAGGATATCCAAAACAATCTTATACAATAAAGGAACTTCAGGAGGCATTACCATCCCTGACTTCAAACTCTATTACATAGCTTCAGTATTGAAAACAGCTTGGTATTGGCATAAAAACAGAGAAGTTGACCAATGGAATCGTATAGAAGATCCAGATTTTAACCCACAAACCTATGAACACCTCATTTTTGATAAAGGAAGAAAGAAAGCATCTTCAACAAATGGTGCTGGCACAAACGGGATGTCAACCTGTAGAAGAATGAAAATAGACCCATATCTATCACCATGCACAAAACTCAAGTCCAAATGGATCAAAGACCTCAATATCAATCTGAACACACTGAACCTGATAGAAGAGAAAGTGGGAAGTACCCTACAACAGATGGGCACAGGCGATCGCTTCCTATGTATAACCCCAGCAGCACAGACATTAAGGGCAACATTGAATAAATGGGACCTACTGAAACTGAGAAGCTTCTGCAAAGCAAAGGACACTGTCACTAAGACAAAAAGGCAACCCACTGACTGGGAGAAGATCTTCACCACCCCCGCAACAGACAAAGGTCTGATCTCCAAAATATATAAAGAACTCAAGAAACTAGACGTTAAAATGCTAATTAACCCAATTAAAAAATGGGGCACTGACCTGAACAGAGAATTCTCAACAGATGAAATTCAAATGGCTAAAAGACACTTAAGGATATGCTCAACCTCCTTAGCGATCAGGGAAATGCAAATCAAAACAACTTTGAGATATCATCTTACACCTGTCAGAATGGCTAAAATCAAAAACACCAATGATATCCTTTGCTGGAGAGGTTGTGGAGAAAGGGGTACCCTCATCCATTGCTGGTGGGAATGCAAACTTGTGCAACCACTTTGGAAAGCAGTGTGGCGGTTTCTCAGGAAATTCGGGATCAACCTACCCCTGGACCCAGCAATGCCACTCTTGGGAATATACCCAAGAGAGGCCCGATCATATGACAGGGGCATTTGTTCAACTATGTTCATAGCAGCATTATTTGTAATAGCCAGAACCTGGAAACAACCTAGATGTCCTTCAATGGAAGAATGGATGAAGAAAGTGTGGAATATATACACATTAGAATACTACTCAGCGGTAAAAAACAATGACTTCTCGAATTTTGCATGCAAATGGATGGAAATAGAACACACTATCCTGAGTGAGGTAACCCAGACCCAAAAAGATGAACTTGGGATGTACTCACTCATAATTGGTTTCTAGAGATAAATAAAGGTCAGTGAGTCTATAATTTGATCTCCTAAAGAAGCTAAATAAGAAGGTGATCCCAAAGAAAAACATATAGCTATCCTCCTGATTATGGGAAGTAGACAAGATTGCCGGGCAAAAAATGGGATCTTGGGGGGGGGGGGGGAGGGAGGTAAGGGGAGATGGGGAGAGAAAAGTGAGAAGGGGAGGTTGGGGGGAACTTGGGAAACGGGATGTTTGGGATAAAGGAAGGTCGGATAGGGGAGCAGGGAAGCACACATCTTAATTAAGGGAGCCATCTTAGGGTTGGCAAGAGATTTGGTGCTCCCAGGTGCCCAGGGCGATGTCCCCAGTTAGTTCCTGGGGCAGCTGAGGACAGAGAACCTGAAATGACCCTATCCTATAGCCATACTGATGAATATCTTGCATATCACCATAGAACCTTCATCTGGAGATGGATGGAGATAGAGACAGAGACCCACACTGGAGCACCGGACTGAGCTCCCAATGTCCCAAGGAGGAGCAGAAGGAGGGAAAATATGAGCAAAGAAGTCAGGACCACGAGGGGTGCACCCACCCACGGAGACAGTGGGGCTGATCTATTGTGAGCTCACCAAGGCCAACTGGACTGCGACTGAAAAAGCATGGGATAAAACCGGACTCTCTGAATATGGCGGACAATGAGGGCTGCTGAGAAGCCAAGGACAATGGCACTGGGTTTTGATCCTACTTCATGTCCTGGCTTTGTGGGAGCCTAGCCAGTTTGGATGTTCACCTTCCTAGACCAGGATGGAGCGGGGAGGACTTTGGACTTTCCACAGTGCAGGGAACCCTGACTGCCCTTCAGACTGGAGAGGGAGGGGGAGAGGAGAGGGATGAGGGGGAAGGAAAAGGAAGATGGGGAGGGAAATGGGAGGCGGGGAGGAGGCAGAAATTTTTTTTCAATAAAAATTATATTAAAAAATTAAAAAAAGAAATACAATTCAAATTAAACATAATAAAAATACAGAAGATCTTCCAGACTTCTTGGTTAATTAATTAATTTATTTTACATCCTGACCACAACCTCTCATCCCTCTTCTCCTCTCACTCTCTCCCCCTTCCTCCCTTCCACACCCCTCATCCACTCCTGCTCTGCATTTGCTCATAAAGGACAGACCTCTCCTGTATGTCAGCAAAGCATGGCCTATCAAGATGCCATAAGACCAAGCACTTCTCCCTATATTCAGTTTGGGCAAGGCAATCCAGCATGAGTAATATGTTCTCAAGCGCCAGTCAAAGCACTGGGGATAGCCCCTGCTCCCATAACCAGAGTCCCACAAATTGACCGAGTTACACAACTTTCTCATATATGTAAAGGGCCTTGATAAGTCCTGTGTAGGCACCCTTATTGTTGGTTCAGAATGTGTGAGTTTCCAATGTTTGGCTTTGGGTCCCAGAATCTGCCTTTATCAGTCACTAGATGAAGACTCTCTGGTGACACCTGGGGTTGTCACCAATCTGATTACAGGGGATAGACAGTTCAGGCTATGCATCCACTGCTTCCAGGAGTCTTTGGAAATCAATACAGTATTCCTCAGAATATAGGCAATATATCTACCTCAAGACCCAACTAGATCACTTTTTGGCATATACCCAAGAGATACTCAGTCATACCACAAGGACACCTGATCATAGTAGCAGTTTTATTTGTAGCCAGAAACTGGAAACAACCTCAATGCTCCTCAACTGAAGAATGGATAAAGAAAATATGGTGATTTTATACAATGGAGTATTCCTTGGCTGTCAAAAACAATGACACTAAGGCAAATGGATGGAAGCAGAAAAAAAATCATTCTGAGGGAAGTAACCCAGACAAATACAAGCATGGTATGTATTCACTTATAAATAGATATACTGTAAAGTAAAGGATAACCATGCTACAGTCCACAACCCCAGAAAAGCTACATAGCAAGGAGGGCCCAAGGGGTGAACATATGGATCTCCTTGGGAAGGGAAATAGAAGAGATCTCCTGGGTGGACTGGGGGGCTGGCAAACATGGGAACTTGTGGGATAGGGTTGGGAGTGGGCGGTGGGAGAGTACTGGGATGACTGAAAAGAGGGAATTTACAGGGTTGGGTAGAAGCCCGATACATGAGAAACTTCCACAAGTTTATAAGGATTGCACCAGCTGAGACTCTTACAAACTTGTGTTAATATCTAGAAATAGCATAAAGTTAAAAGTCTGAATCAGTTATCTCATCATATATTACTAGTTAAATCTGAGAGCAGTAGCATGGATTCTAGTTGCTATTAATAATTAAAATTCAGAGTCAGATATAGGGGTTAATGCTAAAGATCAGAGAGGCAGAGCAACCAGCTACTAGAGAATTCTTTTGCTTCTACCAATTCTCAAACCAAAGGGGTGATCCTGTTTTTAGACTCTCTCCTGAGACTTCATCCTTGACCGCAGGGTTGATCCTCAGACTACAAGTGTCCCCACCAAATCTCAGACTGCTCTATTACTGTCTCCTGCTTTAGATTCCTCACTCTACCCCAACATATCACTCCTATCCGACCTCTCTAGTGCTGAGATTAAAGGTGTGTAATCCCAAGTGGTGGGATCACCTTCGTATGAGCTTTGTTTCTCTTAGACAGATTCAAACTTGTGTAGCCCAGGATTGCCTTAAACTAACAGAGATCTCGCTGACTCTACCTCCCGAGTTCTGTAATCAAAGATGTGGGCCACCTTCAACCATCCCCCGTGGTCCCCATGCCCCTAATTTCCTCAGATCTTGTCTTTTTCTATTTTCATGTAGAGTAGATCCATGTGTGTCTCTCTTAGGGTTCTCATTGTTGTCTAGGTTCTCTGGGATTGTGAATTTTAGACTGGTTTTCTTTGTTTTATGTTTGAAACCCACTTATAAGTGAGTATGTATGATAATTGCCTTTCTGGGTCTGGGTTACCCCGTCAAAATGATGTTTTCTAGCTCCATCCATTTGCCTGAAAATTTTAAGATGTCATTATTTTTTTCTGCTGTGCAGTACTCTATTGTGTAAATATACCACATTTTCCTTATTCATTCTTTGGTCAAGGTTGCATTTAGGTTGTTTCCAGTTTCTGGCTATGACAAGCAATGCTGCTATGAACATAGTTGAGTACATGTCCTTGTGGCACAATTGAGCATCCTTTGGATATATACCCAAAAGTGATATTGCTGCGTCTTGACAAAGTTTGTTTCTTAATTTTCTGTGAAATCACCATACTGATATCCAAAGAGGTTGTATAGCTTGCACTCCCACCAGCAAAGCAGGAGTGTTTCCTTTACCCCACTGGTATGGGGAGGTCCTTCTGTCTAGGTGTTGCTTTTATTGGTTGGTGAGTAAATAAACTGTTTTGGCCTTTATTAAGATAGAACTTAGTTAGGCAGAAAAGCTAGGCTGAAAGCTGGAAGAAAGGAGGCAGAGTCAGAGAGAAGCCATGTAGCCCTGCTGGAGCCAGACAGAACTTTACTCAGTAAGCCACAGCCACATGGTGATACATAGATTAATAGAACTGGGTTAAATTGAGATGTAAAAGTTCACCAATAAGAACTTAGAGCTAATGGACCAAGCCATGATTTAAATAATATGGTTTCTGTGTGATTATTTTGGGTCTTAAGCAGCTGGGAACAAACAAGCAGCCTCCTATAACAAATTAGTGCACCAACGTGGCCAACTTAATCAACTTTAAAACCTCAGAGAGCTTGAAAAGGAAATATAGACACAAAAATACAGTCTTTATGTTTGCTGGTGGCATGGTGCAGCTCCTTTAAGAGAGATTTTCCTGACTCAGTGGTAGCTGGAAAAAAACCCATGCTGTTTTGAAATGCTGGCTTTCTGGGCCACACTGAAAGCATAACTTCTGGCTCTTTCAGAAGACTGAGCATTTATTTGAATGAGGTTTGTGAGCAACATGCTACAGCTTGCATGGTGGCAACATGGACCAGTTTTGTGCCTAGAGATGGGGCACTGTACATGGCTCTCAGAAGTGGTGATCAGCTCCACTATGCTGGGTGGGTTGGGTCAAGTAGACAGTGCTGTATTTCACCTAGTAATGATGCAGCTTAGGTTTTTTAAAAGCACATAGCATTTTAAGAAGCACTCCTGGACAGTAAAGAATTAAAAATGTACGTAGGCTTAGGAGAGAAAAGAAAAAGAATATAGACAGTTATAGAAAGAAGTACATGGTTTTTTAAAAGATAAAGTCTTTAAAGAGACAGTGTACATGGTCATAGATTAAATAAATAAAGAATAATAAGCCATGTAAAGATGGAAAATTCACAGATAGTCTGCATTATGTATATTATTAGGTTTTCTTTAAATTTTGACTGTGGATGGACTAAGTACAGAGTGATGTATGGGCAGCTAAGCTAAACCAGCATATGCATTTTAAAGGTATCTTGATTTTAGAACATGGGTGTAAGGATATGTTACTTTGGAAAAGAGGTTCTTCTTTTGTTTCCATGGAGGATGAGAACCTGTGGATTGATTTCAGACTAATGTGGTTTGATGGATTAAGACCCCCTGAAAAATTACTATGAACGCTCCCAAAAGATGACTTCACCAAACTGCTGACTGAGATGAACCTAGCACACAGGATATACCATGAAAGACCTGATTAACAGCACCCACAATCAGCAGGAAACAGTCTAGAAAACTATACCCATACATTCAAATATTGTTTGTAAATGTTTCTTTACATTTAAAGGGAAATATTCCATAGAAATTTGCATTGGTTTAGACCTTGGTTTATTGATATAAATTTTAGGTTTATATATATATATACATACATACATATATATGATCTTTGTTAAGGTATTGTATTTGTGCAGCTCATTTAAAAATATAATATATTATATAGGTTAATAGATAATCATCAATAATAGTCAAGCTTGTATTCATGTTAGATTTTGTATATGTACAGAGATGTATCTCAGATGGATAGATAATATTCAAACCTTTCAAATACTACAGAATATGGTATTTAAAATGTTTAAGACCTTAGAACTTTTCATGACAATGAGACGCGTCTACTTCTGGCAGCATCAATTATTTCAAGAAGAAGATGGGCATCAAAAATGCTTTTTATAAAGTTGGTTAGCCATTTGAAAAAGAAACTGCTCCTTCCTGGACTGCTAGATGAACTGGACATACAAGATCCACAAAAAAAAAAATGCCTGTTGAACTTGCCTAAAGGTGAGATTGTCCTTCAGGGTTCTTACCACATGAAAGAGTTTGCCAGACATTCTGCAGGACACAAAAGAAAATGATTGAAAAGCTGCCAACATAGGTGAAACTGTCTTTGGAATTTCCTGCTTCATGAAAAAGTCTACTGGATACTAAGGGCCTGTGGAATGAAGATGGAGGCCCCAAAGTTACAGAAGAACTTTGGGTGACTGTCCAGGCAGCAAGAGGTTTCTGTCTATTCTAGAATTTTATAAGTTGTTTACAATGCACTTCCTGTTTACTTAGGTAATATTATATCCTTCTGGAGTCTTTGATGGAGCAGAAAAATGGATAGTTATGGTTTTCTTTAGGTATAATAAAAGATAAAGTAGATATAAATATTGTAACTCTAATTCTTGCTTGCTACCTGTATTGTTATATGTAATTTTTCTGTGTTAAAGTTTGTCTTCCTTTTTATTTAAACAGAATTAGGAAATGGTGTTGGAGGTCCTTCTGTCTATGTATTACTTTTATTGGTTAATGATTTGGACCGGAGGTTTGGGTCACTTGGGCACCATCCATATAGTCTTGAGGGCCAACTCCACTACTACATAAATTAAATTAAAAACTTAGAAAATGTTTATGAATAAATTAGAAGGTTCATAATTCAGAGATTTATTGTAATATAACTCTTTGAAACTTCAAATATTCAAAAGCACTTTCAGTGACAAGTGTTTCATAGGTTAAAATGAAGGGGTTTTTTTTGTTGTTATTTTGAGACATGGTCTCACTGTGTTGACTTTGAGCTCTGAAAGATGCACCTGTTTCTGCCTCTCAAGCACTGGGATTAAAACACGGGCCACTATGCATGTATAACACAGTTTTAAAATACATAAATAAAGAATATTAATTTGTAGAGAAGAGAATGACCATTTACATAAGTCCAACAGAGAGTGAGAATTTTTCAAAAATTGCAAAAGGATGAAAGATAGTTCAAAAGAATGGGCTGATCTTCACAGACTCTGCTCAGCCAGAAGAGGGCAGCAGCAGTAGCCAAGTCCTCTAGCAGGAGTGGATGCTTCTTGGGATAAACTCCTCCTGACTTTAGCATACAGCTCTTAGTAAGTACTGCAGATCTTCTACTACAACTCAACCTTTGGGAAAGTGTTATGTCAAGACATTGGCAGCTACATCACACGAAAATGAGAAAATGATCTGGAAGACTATCTCTCCAAAGAAGGGGTCTTAAAGTGGAGTCTGCAAGAAATGAATTTATCCTTCTTACCTTCCTGGGTACGTCCTTGTGTTTCAGTGATCATCCACACAGGGGATGCTAATGAGATTTTTCATCATGAATCCCTGTTTTCAGAGTAGATAAAAAGCAGAAATATTAACTAGAAATGACTAAAACTGTAACTCAGCACCACTGTTCCCCACTGTACCCACTAGATTTCCTCCATAAGAACTGGAAGGAGATAATTACTGAATACACTAAATAATGAATGAATCAAAATAAAGTAATATAATGGCTCTTATAGTTCTATATTGTTTTACTTCTCACATATATAATTTTCCACAGCTAATATTCAGTTATTGATTAATAAATGTAGAAATTATTATATTAACTTATAATAAATTATAGAAATTCTTATATTAAATAGAATATTTAATTTAAATAAAATTTTCAGAAACAGAGAGAATGTAAGAACTAGAGGATGGGGAGGAGAGCTATGAAATGCTTTCTTCTGGATGTGAGGTGGCTGCTGCACACATAAACTCACAACAGCTGTGATTACCTGCAAAAGACACGCACAAGATCAAGCCGTTGAAATCTCAGCATGAACACGGCAAGGGTTCATGAAGTCCCGTTCTTGCTGAGGAGCTACTGGCAATTGCTTGGGGAGGGAGAGTCAGTTTTCCTTCGAAGTTGGCCACTGGTAGGCTGTCCACACCCAAGGGGATGGCTACACACCCATGCACATCTGAGGGCAGCACTTATTGGCCTCAGTGGGACACACACAGGTACAAGAAAAGAAGTTTGGAAGTGCCACGTTGAGGGCGAGTCTAGAGAAGGTGGGCAGTGGATATGATCAGAATACGTTAAATATATATATGAAATTATCAAATAATATATAAGGTAAAATTATATAGACATATAACTAGATATAGAAATTAGAATAAAATGTCTAATTTAATTTAAAAGAAAAAATAAAGCTACAATGGCAATCACTTTTAGCACTGCCTTAGTTACCTTTCCATTGCCATGACAAAATAACACTACCAAAACAACTTACAGAAGAAAGAGTCTATGCAAAACTTAAGAGTTTCAGAAGGTGAATCCATGAGTATCATGATAGAGAGCATGGAATCAGGCAGGCATGGTGCTAGAGAAGTAGCTGAGAGCTTACATCCTGATTGGCAAGTAGGAGGTAGGCAGAGAACTAACTGGGAAGGACTCAAGCTTTTGAAACCTTAAAGCCTGCCCCAGTGACACACCACTTCAACAAGAAAACACCTCCTAATCTTTCCCAAAGAGTTTTATCCAACTGGGGACCAAGTATTCAAATATGTTAGCCTCGGAGAGCCAATCTCATTCAAATCACCAGACTTGATAATTTTGTTAAGATTTGTAGCAATCCATTTCGTAACATCCGTTATTGAGGAAAGAACTGGCATGGTGGTCATACCACCCTGAATGCACCTGCTCCCCTTTGATCTTGGATACCAAGCAGGGCTGACTTCGTTAGCACTTAGATTGGAAAAAAGGGGTAATCAATTGGATTGTCCTCTTCATTATTGGAAAGAATGTACATTTCTGTGGCTTCTATTTGTTGGCATTAGAGGCCATGTTTTGACAGGAAGAAGTTCTGCTTAGGTCAGTAGATTTCCCAGAGCTTCATTTAAATTCAGGGAAGAGAGAGATATATAATTGATTTTCATGAACTCCAAATCACATATTAGCAACACATCGGAATTTCCTTCTATTATGAATATATATATATATATATGATTACAGTACATTAGCATTCCTGCTGGCTGCACCCTTAATGCTGACAATATAATTTTATGTCTGATTTCTTTTGCTGAGGGTAAACTGAAACATCACCTTCTCTCAAATATTTAAT
>NW_026067909.1:21087464-21095924 GCF_014885135.2 Alexandromys fortis
AATATATATATATATATGATTACAGTACATTAGCATTCCTGCTGGCTGCACCCTTAATGCTGACAATATAATTTTATGTCTGATTTCTTTTGCTGAGGGTAAACTGAAACATCACCTTCTCTCAAATATTTAATGTAATAACATAATAATTTCATAAATAGTTGCACTCACTACTAGACTTTGCCATTAGATATTTGTTAGCTATGGAATTAATCATCATTGCAACTTAAATAAGTGTATTTCAATACCAGTTGTTTTCTCCATAATCCATATGCTTAATTTACTTAGTAGCACATCACTTACCCTGAAGAGGGGTCCAGAGGCCTCACAAGATTACCAAAGAGTTCACTGGATACAGTTACTTAATAGCTGCACTTTCAGGTAAGAAGAGCTCAGTGGCCAGCTTTTAATGATTGTAAACAAAATCTCAGGAAACAAACAGAAATCAATACCATGTCTCTAGGCTAGAGACATGGGTTAGTTATTAACAACACTTTCTGCTAAACAAGGAGAACTGGAGTTTGGATACAACACCAATGTCAGGTGGTTCTCAGATACCTGTAACTCTAACTCCAAGGGATGTGAACCCCCACTGGCTCCTACAAGCACCCTCACACACATGATATATACACTCACACAAATACAAACACATGTATATTCATAAAATTAGAATAAAATAATTTTTGAAAATTCCTGGCAATCCAGCAAATGAGAAAAGGCAAAGTGTGTTTTTTTTTTCTCCCTAGAATTCTTTTCCAAAGCAACTTGGAATTTACAAGCTCTGTTTTGTACTTGGTACTCTGTAGGGACTCAGCTTGGCATGACTGTAGGCATGCTGAGTTAGTTATAAATGCAATTAGTTCCTTAATTAACATGACCTATTCTCCTTACATAGTTTTCTAGAATATTAAAAGGAGACAACATTACTGAGTAACATGTGGCACAAAAGGTCAATTGCTGAGAAAGTTATGTCTGCTAAAGCTGCCTAAAGCTCTGACCTTGAGTCAGCATGAACACCTGGAAAATTGATCTCATGTATTTGTCTCTAGGGGAAACCAAATATTCACCTCCAGAGCAACCAGTTTGCTTTGAAAATGTTCTAAAGTCTAAAATTAGCGTTCTTTGTGAATGAGAATACTATTGTCTTTCTTTGTAAGATTGAGTAGTAAAAAAATCCTAGTATTAGTTATATTCATCAAAATTATACAAATTAAGCATAAATTATCTTTATGACCCTTCACTGCCATATGTGTGCCCAATAGATGGATTATATACATCAGACAACCACACAAGCAGTGGGAACACAGCCATAGCTCTTCTTAGGGAAGAAATGCAGTTCTTACAGAAGACATGAAGTGACACATGAGGGAAATTATAGACAGGGACAAATGGTCACTACAGTCAATCCTACACAGCTCTTCCAGATGGGGCTCCCTATCAGAGAGTCATTCATCTGGTGGGCTGACCTTCTGGATACTAGTTGTCACCTCCTGTATGCCACCTACTGCCTTCTGAATGATAATGTCAGAGACACCCCCAATTCCACTGTTAGGACTCCCACAAAAATCTCAAACCAAGTTGTTTATAATTTATAATACTGCTGGCCTGAGGACAGCCCACTAGGGGCAGCTGTGGTTTACCCGAGTATTTGATGTGTCTCCTAGCAGGTGGCCTGAGGCCTAGGCAGGAGACAGACAGATAGAAAAAGCCATACAGGGAGAGCTTGGGTATAGAGTTTATTAAGTGGGTTATGAAAGAAGGGAAAGGGGCAAAGGGAGAAGGGGAATCCTGTGGGACAATGTTCTTGTACTTTGTAAAGATTTGTCAGTTGTATTTTAATAAAATGCTAATTGCCCAGTAGCCAGGCAGGAAGTATAGGTGGCCAACTAGGCAGAAAATAGAGGCAGAGCAATGAGAACAGGAGAATTCTGGAAAG
Source organism: Alexandromys fortis (assembly GCF_014885135.2). Taxonomy (NCBI): domain Eukaryota; kingdom Metazoa; phylum Chordata; class Mammalia; order Rodentia; family Cricetidae; genus Alexandromys; species Alexandromys fortis. The sequence goes on from NW_026067909.1 coordinate 21,089,401, forward strand.
AGGAGAGCTCAGTCTTTCGTCGTCACCCAGATACAAAGTAAGCAAGATGAGAAAGCCTCACTGCTAAAGGAACTAAGCCACATGGCTAACACAGACAAAAATTATGGGCTAATGTAAGATATAAGAAAGAGATGATAATAAGTTTGAACTAATTGTCCAACCAGTTCATAATTAATGTCACCCTCTCTGTATTTCTTTGGGACTTAACAACTATGGGACCAGGCAGGATAGAAACCTCAGTCTAGAGTCAACAGAGGAAGAGGAGAGAAAAGCAGAGGTTGCCTCTCCAGAAGAAAGGCAGAAAGACACAGAGGGAGAGGGTAGAGAGCTGCTTGCCTTGATAGAAGGGAAGGGTTGGCAGTGTGAAAATCTGGGGAGGGACCTTATGCTGAATCATTTATCTCTGAAAGTCAAAGTGGGAGCACCAAAATTTCAATGTCATGAACCATTTGAGCTTATAATTCATTTCCCCAAACAAAATAATTCAAAACAAAAATTGTTTCTTCGATCTATTTTATTTATATTTCATTTTGTTCTTTAAATTGGTATTTTCAAATGTTCCATCTTCAAGAGCATGGACTATTTCTTTGACTTGATCTGTTCTACTGTCAATGTTCTCCATTATGTTTTCAATTTTATTTGTTGTGTTTCAGATTCAGAATTTATTTGATTTTTTTAAAAAGTTTTATTTCAATATGTAAATAATTATTGATTTTTATGTTGAGTCAATTATTGTATTTCTACCTTATTTTAAGTTTTATTAAACAATAAACAGTTAGAAAACTCTAAATGTTCTTTGAACATCCTTAAAGCAGATATTTCGAATTTCTTGTCTGGGATCTTATGCATCTCACTCTAGTTATGAGTCACTAACACTTTATTTTGGGTACCTGTTGATGCATTTTGATGATCCCTTAATTGTCCTTGATTTTACAGTCATCTTTTGTAGATTGAAGAGGTAGGACTTACTTCAATCTTTACAAAAAGCACTGATCTGGCAGTGCACTTGAAGAGCAAGCCTACCTGGGGATCTGAACCATCTGGTGTAGACTTTGCACCTTGGGCGCACAGTGACTATTGTAGCACCCTGATGTTGTCATAGTCTGGAATCGGTGATGTAATGGATTAATTTAGGGTCTGGTCCTCTCTGAGACAGAGAACCCAAAGGTATTTCTCTCCCTTAATCTCTTTTGTTTCACAGAGGTCGGCAGTCTGGGATGGGTTTGAAGCTTCTTCTCCCCAGATACCTAAGACAGAAACTCGCATGATTAGAATGCTTTTTTCTGATGTTGGATAAGTGTGGGTAAATGAAGGAGTCTTTGCCTAAGGCAGATGCGATCATTTGTCATGTTGAGGAGGCACAGGTTTTACTAAAATTAATACAAGGGATGGATTGTAGGTGCAGGATTATACAGGCCCATATTCCTACATTAAAGGCAGTCAGAATTCTTTGCGACCTGACAGGCACAATTTGCAACTCCCACACAGAAGATGGTCACCTAGACTTTTGATAGTTAGACAACCTGATGCCACCCTAATCAAGAGGTCAGCATATGCCAATGTCGTTCTGCTCCTTCTATTGTAATTTAGGAGGTCACCTGGGGAAGAGGTGATTTCAGTCTATGTGGCACAATGAACATGGACATGGACATGACAGCAAGCACAGCTACGGGCGTGACCTAGATCATTTCCCCTGCTACCTGGGAAACAGAATGCTAATGAGTTTCCCCCTCAGTTTATGATTGATATAAAAGCTGTTTGGATAATAAATGTGGGTAACCTTCAGGATTTAAATGAACCCTGAGACTCCCTCCTGATATTGTCGTGTGAACTGTATCTCATTTATTCCCACACCTCCACTCTGGTACAAGAAATGTTTTATGTCTGTGCTGGTCCCTAACAGTGTATGGATAAGAAACTCTAATTTTTTCAGAACTAAATTTACCCAGCACTACTGGCTTTCCTCTTGTTACTGCTGTAGGAAACTGGGAAGGGGAAGAATTGTAAACAGAGTTTAATAAACATGTTTACAGCATACAAAGGCAAATTCCACATCAGGCAATGAGGAAAGATATTTCTAGACAATCACAGATTCTTTCTAGTCCTAGTCACTTGTTTTCCTGTGGGCCAAAAAAAAAATAAATGATGTATGAGAAGCTGAGAGGGCATACACAGTCAGGATCTCAGATTTGCATAGTCATCTCTTGGCACACATCTGTGGGGATACTGGAATCTTCTGACTCTCAAGACAGACAGAATTTTGCTTTCCTATTTCTTAATAAAAATCAAAGTCCAGAGTATATCCTCAGTCTAAAGATTTCTGTAAAACATTTACCAAACCACTGTGGATGCTAGCATTTCAGAAAAGACCTGCTGCTCGTTCTTGTTCTGAGGAGGCTCTGTCTGTGTGGATACATATTTATAGGTAAGGATTTATCATAGAAGAATGGTGAGTCCTTGTCCTTTCTCTCATACAAGGTGGGAAAAACCAAACGTTGGTTTTAGAAAGGAAAATACAGTGAAAAAGGGGAGTTTATTCAACTTGAGAAGTGCATATACCTACTAATATGTACCATAGGGAAAATCTTTAATTTTTATTTAGAGATTATAATTTGATATCATGATTTCTCCCTTTTCCTCCCGCCAAACTTCCTATATACCCCTCACTGCTCTTTTTCAAATTCATGGCCTCTTTTTGAAATAATTGTTACTGAATGTAAATATTTATATACATATATTCCTAAATATAACTAACCTGCTCTGTAAAACTGTAGCTGTACATATATTTTAGGACTGATTTGACACTGAATAACGAAATGGTGTGCTCTTCCTTGGGGAAAACAACGTCTTCATTTAACAGATTTCCTCCCTGGACTGTAGTTCTTTGTGTAGTTTTGAGGCCTTTTGGACTTTCTCTATCCAGTTTGATGTGTTTGTTGATGTCAAGATTTTTGAAAGCTCTATGGCAGGTTTCCATTCCAAACGGATAAGAACTACAGACATATTGTGAAAGCTAGGCAGTACATTTGGTTAGCAATATTTGCAAAGAAGTATTTTGCTCCAGCAACTGTAATTAAGTTCCAATAGCACAGTGATGCTGGACAATTGCAAATGTCTTTAATTTTATTATTGGATACTTACCAGGATTGTAAAATGTCTCAGACAAATCTAAGAAGAAATATGATGAGAAATATGAAGAACATAAAGTGTTTTCACTGCTAATCGATATTATCAAAAAAGAAAGCTAGCCTAAAATATTTGATCTATATTTTTCATGTGATGAGCTATTTCTAATATTTTGATTTTCATCTTAATTTATTTTTTGTATTCTTCCATATTCTGATGATTAATGCATGTTAAATGTACATAAACTCATACATAATTAACAAAAGTCTGTGTATTACTTTATGTTTCATCCTTTTAATACTTCCTAACTTCTACATATGTACAATAATTTTTATATTAATAGTAACATAGAGCAGTAACAGGCCATGAGCTTATAATTATACAATCTCATCATAGTTTGGATATAATCACTGCCTTTTGTTCCATTCCTTAAAGGTTTTATAAAATTTATTCTTTGTATTCATTATCTTTGAGTAGTTCTATGTAGACATATTTTTAGTAATGTAAAAACTCTGTCTAAAAACCCTGAAGACCACAGTGGATTTTATCCACTAACAATGCTAAGATTTCTTATTCCTAAAGCCTCTTCAGACTTCAATCTGCTCCTTTAACTGGACATCACACTTGTGTTGTCATTGCACATTATTATTTGTTATTTGTGTGTGTGTTTCCGCATTTCTCAAACACTCTCGTGCTATCCAGTTTGCTGACATTATAACATTGCTTATGATTTTATCCCAGATTTACTTTCCCTTTTGTGTTTGTGACACTCTCAGAAAAATGTTTTCAGTGAAAAAAAGTCAGTTGCCTATAGGAATATTAGACCCCTACTATTTTGTTACACCCCAGGACATTAGAATGAATATAAGAAACTTTTTTGCTGCTTTTAACAAGAGATAAAATATTGCCACTAGCATCTAGTAAAAGTCTGTGGATTCTGTTGTGTGATCAGCAGGGTACATGATTGTCTTCAAAAACAAAGAATGAATTATCTTGGCCAAAATACTATAGAGTCCAATTTGAATATCTCTAATCTAATGTTACCAAGAAATACAAATAAAAGGCATGTATTAACATTACCATGAATGAGGAAAAGAATACTATACAGAAACTACACACAATATAAGAATGGTAAGAACATAGCAAGACAAACAATACTAAATATTGCTTGAAAAACATAGAAATTACTGATGTAGAAACTTCTTAGAATATATATGTATATGGATATAATTTAAATGGAATCTCCAAATAATACGGGAGACAGGGCCCCAACTAGATATCATAACCTATGAAATTAAACCTCCAGAGCCAGGATCACATATAATCTTTTTGAGTTATTGGCCATGAGGTCCCATGGAATTCCAAGACATCACAGGCTATTGTAAATTTATTGGTTACTCTCTATAATCTGATAGCCCTATTGCTAAGACGAACACTTACTTATAGCATTGAGAATAGAGGAGTTGAGCTTGTGCAATACGAGAAGTTTCACACTACTGAATAGTGTCCATGTTACTGGAAGATACTTTGCACACCACTGGAAGAGAAAGGTAATCATCAGCATTTCCCAGCTACAAACTCTGTGACATAAAACAGTGGCCTACCTGCAAGACACACCAGTACAATAATGGCACAAATGTTATAGGAGTAACCAACCACTTTGTAAAATCACCCTTAAGGCCTCTGTGAAATGTAGCACATGCCTGATAGTGATACTGTGGCCAAGAACCCAAGTTTAGATAGACAATGACCTTGGTGAAAACATATTGTATTTTCTACTAAAGGAAAATAGAAATAAAATGATTCATAATGACATACTGCTATACCCATAGATCAGTACTCTCTTAACTCACATCATAGAAAGTTCCTCTTCTAGTAGATAGGAATTAGCCCAAGACCAAAAACTAGACAATGTGCTGAGAATGATTTTGGAGCTCTTTGGCATAAATAAGACATTTTCTTTTTTTTATTATTTTTATTGAGATGTACATTTTTCTCTTCTCTCCTCCATATCTTCCCCTCCCCTTAAACCCTCTCATATTAATCAACACTGTCCTTCATGACTCAGGGATCAATGTAAAAGAGAAGGCTAAAAGATCATAATTGTCAAAGAGGATTCCAAGGCAATGGTGTCTTTCAGACAAAATGGATCTAATGTATTCATGAAGCCACTGAGATTATGGCAGCACACCAAAACTTGCATGGAATCAGATCAGATGGGGTCCCACCATGAGATAGGAAAACACTGTAAGCACAGGGTCGCACCTACAATCAAAGAGATAACTTTTGGAAAATGACAGCCTCTGTCAGAAGCTTTCTAAAAGGAGGTGTCACTGGGTATACTAACCACACAAAACAAACTTTCTGGCATTTTTGTTTCCTTTTGCTTTTTTACCATTTTTATTGTTATTTTGCCAAGCTTTTATTAGTTTAATTTTTGTTTCACGCTCTGTTTTTCATTTTTGTTTCTTGGTTTATATTTGAGAGAGAAAGAGAGATACAGAGAACATAGAATTGAGTGGGTAAGGAGGTGGGGATGATCTGGAAGGAATTGGGGTTAGGGGAGGAGGAAAGAAGATCAAAATGTATTTCATGATCAATAGTTTCTAATAAAAAGACGAAAAGGGGCATAAATTTAAATAGACCTTTAACCTCTAAATTATACTCGCCCAATCCAAAAAAGGCCCAATCATATGTTTTTAGTAGAGAAATCTACCAAACATTCAAAAATGAGATAATGCTAATAGTCATCAAATTATCTCACAATAGAAACAGAAGGAACAATGCCAAATGCATTTTATGAGGGCACAGTCACCCTAAATACCCAAACCACACAAAGATTCAACAAAGAAAAAGAATTACAGACTAATTTCCTTTATGAATATAAATGTAAAACTACTTTTTAGAATGCAAACCAAATCTAAGAACAGATCAAAAATAATATCCATCATGCCCAAGAAGGTTTCACCCCAGAGATGAATGGACAGCTTTACATATAAAAATCAATCAATGTAATCCCACATATAAACAAACTGATGTCAAAAAATCTTACAATTATCTCATTAGATGTCCCCCACCAAAGAAAGCCTGTAAAGAAAATCCAAAACCTCTTCATAATAAACTTCCTAGAAAGCATAGGGATACAAGAAATATACCTCAATATAAAAAAGGCAACTTACCGCAAACTTATATCCAACCACAAATTAAATAGAAAAAAAACTAAAAACAATTCCAGTAAATTCGAACAAGATAAGGTTGTCCACACTTGCAATAAAAATTCTATAGAGTACTAGAAGATCTAGCTAGTGAAATAACAACTGAAGAAAATCAAGGGGAATACAAGTTAGAAAGAAAAAAGTCAAAGTATCACTATTTACAAATGGTAAGATTTTATATAT
>NW_026067909.1:21096667-21101654 GCF_014885135.2 Alexandromys fortis
GGGGGGAGGGGAGGAAATGGGAGGCTGGGAGGAGGCGGAAACTTTTTTTTTCTTATTCTCAATAAAAAAAAAACTTAAAATGTAAAAAAAAAAATTCTACCAGGGAACTTTTAGAGCTGATACATATCTTCTGCAGTGAAGAGACTGGATATGACCACAAAATCTCATGCCCTAAAAAGAAGATATGAGGAAAGGCTGGTGTAGATCCAGATCCTACTGGTTTAGCATTGCTATGATCTAAATCTTTGCATCTCTTCAAGGGTCCCATGTTAGAAGGTCTTGCCAATATGATGGGTTATAGCAGGAGCTGGAGCCCTTAGGAGAGGTTCTGTGCCACCTTTTCAGATGTTATGAATGCCTTCATAGGTTAAGCTCCTGAGAGGAAACCTACTCCTTCTGTCCCAAGAAGGCACAGCTAGAAGGTGTATCTAACAGAAAACAGAGTTCTACAGGACAAGATACATGCCAATGTCTTGATTACAGATTTCCCAGCCCTGTGTGAGAAATAAATTCCTGATATTTATATGCCTGTGACTCCTTATTTTAGAGGTAATCTGGACACACTGTGTAAAGGTCTTCCCATTCTTGACTTGCTATTGTCGCTAATCGTTTCATCTAAGGCATCGGAAGAGATGTTCTACTTACAGGGTTCTCAGATGTTCCAGGTTCTGGAGAACTCTCTGAGGAAGCACCTGCCTGAGACCTTAAAGGTGAGAATTGAATGTTTTCATAGAAACTGAGGATCACACCGTGGTAAGGCAGAGGAGGGAAAGAGTCAAGACTCACTGAGCACTGGCACCATGACATTCCTCTCTCCTATGTTTACGCTACCAGAGCAGAAAGAAGTCTCAATAATGTCACCTGCATAACATTAAAAAGGCAAAGTGCTGCTCCACATTGTCTAAAACAAATGTCACAGTTTATTAACAAAGGATAATTCAAAGTTTTTGTGAGACTCAGTTACAAAATAAAACTTGAAAGAATGTTGAAAATATACATCAATAATAGTGTTTGCCTAACCTGTACAAGGTCCTAGGTTTAATTGCCAGTAGAGAATAAATGATTTTCCTGATTCTTAAATAACAAATCACTATTTAGTTGAAATCATATTAGAAACTAAGTAATAAGGATTATGATCTGATATTAATTTTGTTTTAGTTTTGTCCCCAACAAGGCTCTAGCAGGAGAACATTTTTTGTGTGTGTGGCGACCAAAAAGATGTTTTTTGAATTTGTTGAGCTCTACATTTTTCTCTGTTCCCCTCCATGCCTCCCTCCTCCCTTCTCCATCCTCCCCCATGGTCCCCATGATCCCAATTTACTCAGGGGATCTTGTCTTTTTCTATTTTCCATGTAGATTAAATCTATGTAAGTCTATCTTAGTGTCCTTATTGCTGTCTAGGTTAGCTGGGATTGTGATCTGTGTGCTGGTTTTCGTAACTTTATGTTTAAAAGACACCTATGAGTGAGTGCATGTGATAATTGTCTTTTCATATCTGGGTTACCTCACTCAAAATAATGCTTTCTAGCTCTACCCATGTTCCTGCAAAATTCAAGATGTCATTATTTTTCTGCTGTGTAGTATTCTATTGTGCAAATGTACCATATTTTCCTTGTCCATTCATCAGCCAAGGGGCATTTAGGTTGTTTCCAGATTCTGGCTATGACAAATAATGCTGCTATGAACATAGTTGAGCACATGTTATTCTGGCACAATTGAGTGTCCTTTGGATACATAATCAAAAGTTTTATTACTGAGTCTTGAGTAACATTGTTTCCTAATTTTCTGAGAAATTGCCACACTGACATACAAAGGGCCTGCACAAGCTTGCGTTACCAGGATAGGAAGCCTTTTTAAAGTATAAAATCTATTAAAATGTATATCACCAGATGCCTCTGTAGTATATATTATTTCAATGAAATAAGATTTAATGTATAAGAATTTCTAGTTCTCTTGTTATGTTTGACATAACTCACTATGGAAATTTTCAGTGAACTAGGATTTGTCCTATATATGTTCTCAGAAGAGATGAGGTAAAATTGTCTGACATAAAACATACTAATGGCATGGAAACCCAATTTTTATAGGTTGACCTGGGACTCCCTGGTTATTCCAGGCAGTTATTGAATTTTCAACATGAGTGCCTCAGCCTCCCTATTATCTGACATAACAGAAATGTATCACTAACCCTAACTAAATATTAACTTAGATGAGAAACAGTGATCCACACATATCAACAGCCAGATGATGCAGATCTAAAAATGACATAGTATGAATATTAAAGCAGCAATTACAAAAATTCTTCAAGGTGTAGTATGAAAAACACTTGCCATGAATGGAAACCATTTCAGAAATGTCTCATCGTCATGAAATTTGTCTGCACTTGAAAAGAAATAAATATGATATCCATGAAAAAATTTTTATCAGATTCTACATCAAGAGAGTTAATGAGTTTATTAATAAATTGCATCATTTATATATTTTATCAAAATTTTTAAAAGACACTGTTGTTAGAATAAGCAACTGGACACTAGGAGTTATTTGAAAAATTTATCTATCTTACCTTTCCAAAAAAAATTTCATATTTTCATAGGTATGATCATTGTTCTAGTCAAATATGTTACAGCTTCCTATCTCTTTGTAATATGATGACATTTCTGCTGGCTTGAAATATTTAGGTTTATGGGACTGTCTTCCACATGAATCAGGGAAACCCATTCAAGCTCAAGGCTCTGGTGGACAAGTGGCCTGATTTTAATACTGTTGTTATTCGACCTCGGGAGGAGGTAAGTTGCAATATAGAATAAATATGCCTGTATCTCCAGATGTGTTGCATTCCTAGCATGTGTCTGGATGAATGGTTGATGCCACTGCCTAATCCCTTCATGAAAAATAGACATGAATTGTACTAATGTCAACCAATACCCTGCCTGAAGGGTAATTCACAAAAGTTTACAAAAATTACAGAGTGTTATAAAACTTTCAAGAAGGGAAATACACAAAGGTGTAGTAATAAGCCATGGAGAATGGTAACTAAAGGTTCAGATGGTACACTTTCATTTTTATCCACACTTTTGTTTTACTTGGCAGCATAGTTCCTCCATCAGCAGTGGCTGATTTGAACTGTGAGCACACTTTATTGCTTCATTATTTCTTACGTCTTGTTTGTAGGATTAACAGCAACTGATGGAAAGTATTATCAACATAAGATCATGTTGACGCCCAAAAAATGGCTTGATCTTTTATTATAAACATCAAAACAACATTTCCCTAGGGCTGGAGAGATCACTCAATGGTTACGGGCACTTGCTGTTCTTGCAGAGAACTAGGGTTTGGAACCAGGCACCCATGAGGTGCCTGCCACTGTGAGGAATTCCAGTTATAGAAATTTGACACCTCCTTCGGATCTCAACAGGCATCACTCAATTGTGATATACATACATACATGCAAGCAAAACATTTATATTTATATAATAAAAGAAGAAAATCTGTAGAAAAAAAAGGCATCACCTAAGCTAGGTTTGTATATTTTAACAAGTTTGTTCTCAGTTCCATTTTCAACTATTATCCTATGGTAAAACAGATTTCCTGTCTTTAAAGATAACTGGACTGAAAATAATCCAGCTCATTCTCACTCCATCATAAATTTTCATTGTGATATCAGCTTCCCATTGAGATGCTGCTCTGCTTTCTATATCAATTATCTATAGCAAAGACAATAAAAGAAGGTAGAAAAAAAGAATGGTTAGGGTGGTTGATGTTACAGGGAGAGAATTAGAGTTTATTCTCAATACCAAGTGGAAAAAATTTGCCAACATGAATTTTGAAGATGACTTAAATATTTAATAAGGCAGAACAAGAAAATTAATAATTTGATCTGCTGTATCAATATACAGTATACATTTTAGTTAATACTTTACCAAGATTTGAGGAGTAAAAGCATTCAGATTACATATTAGTAGAAGTAATATTTCTGCGATATATTCTTTGATAATTAAGTAGTACCATTTTGAGTTTGTAAACTTGTTCTATGTATGTATATATATGCCCATTTACTTGCTTTATGAGGTTTTCATTTACTAAACTATAATAAGTTATTTTTAAAGGATTACCTAGCTTACAAGCTTTAGCAATGCTTTCCTATTTATGGGTTCATATTCTGATTCTGTTTTCACTATAGACTTTAATACCAGAGTATTCATAGCCCAGAGCAAGGATTATTCTTTTAGAAAAATGTTCTTTTATTTTGCTATTTTGATTCTTCTAAATGAATTTTATAGCACTCTACTTTCCCTTGAGTTTAGATAATGTTTTTCAGGATTATTTTACTTTCAATTGAGTCAAGTCTTTTCTTCTTGTTTTTGCACTGTAAATAATTACAACATAAATCCACAGGAGCCATTACTTTTAGAATTATAATTTCTCACAATGTAACTGAATACTGAATACCAATATAACCAAACACCAACCCATCCATAAACATTTTGGTTTATTCTTTTTGAAAACAGGATATGGACGATGACCTGGACCACTACACCAACACTTACTTAATCTACTCTAAGGATCCCGAGAATTGTCAGAAGTTCCTCAGCTCATCAGAAGTCATTAACTGGAAACAACATCTACAGATTCAAAGTAAGAGAGCCAGGGTATATGTGGCTGTTGTTATTTCCTGTGTACACATGGTGGAAGTCACTGTTCCTCTTGAACAAAACCTTATATCCCACACAGTTTTGCAAGCTGTAGACAACTGGCATGCTGTTACCTGTTTCCAGGTTCAGCATTTACCAACTTCAAGGGGAACTCTCAAGAGCTGCAGAATGTAAAGTGTACAAAGGAAATTTTAATGTAGTCTCTTACTGCCTTAGGACTTAATATTTCTTCTTTAACATGCCCATATTTTACTAAAGAACATAAACATGGGGGCAATGTAACCTCCCATTCCATCTCTGTTTTATTATATTGTCACATTTTCAAAGGAATATTT
>NW_026067909.1:21101910-21115201 GCF_014885135.2 Alexandromys fortis
TTTTTTTTTCTTTTTTTTTTTTTTTTTTTTTTTTGGTTTTTTGAGACAGGGTTCTCTGTAGTTTTGAGGCCTGTCCTGGAACTAGCTCTTGTACATAAGACTGGCCTCGAACTCACAGAGATTCTTCTGCCTCTGCTTCCTGAGTTCTGGGATTAAAGTTGTGCACCACCACTGCCCAGCTCAAATTTTCAATATCAGTTCAAAACAATCATTTTAGCTTACAATTGGGATCGATATCCATTCACCAGCTCTGCTAGTTTCACCTGGATTCACACATATGAGCTCAGTTGTCTGGAGGGTAATGATGAGCTCATAGAAATAGCTCACCGTGATCCCAAGTCTGGTATTTCATAATAAAACTGTGCCAACTCTTAACCTCAGGGATGGAAGTGGACTGAGTGACAAGAAAAATCATAGGATTAGAAACAGAAAGTGAAAGTCAACGTCAGTGCACTCTTTGAACTATGTTTGCTAAATCACATCCTTCTCAAGAGCCCAAGCAAGTTTTATGACTGAACCAAAGTAATTAAGGGTTAAGGTAGTCATATTAGTGCAATAGATAGGTACTGTGAACCTAATACTGACAATTTAATGGATTGCATACTTAGAAATGTCCCTTCAATTTCAGTTAACATACTTCTACATCGTCTCCTTTGGTAGCTATAAGTGTATTTTCTAAAAGAAAATTTTACATACCAACCACAGTTTTCACTTCCTCCTCTCTTCTCATTCCCACCCCATCTTCCTTCTACACAACCCACAATCCACAACTTCTCGGTTTTCATTCAGAAGAGGTAGGCCCTCCCATGGGAGTCAACAAAGCAGGGCATATGAAATTGAGGCAGGACCAAGATCCTCCCCACTGCATTAAGGCTGGGTAAGGCATCCCACCATAGAGATTAGGTTCCAAAGAGCCAGCTCATGCAACAAGGACATGTTCTGGCCCCACTGCTAGGGGCCCACAAACAGACCAAGCTACACAGCTCTCACCTAGATGCAGAATTCCGGGGTCATTAGTCTTAAGTAGTTAAGGTTTGTGATACAATCCAAAACTTAAATTTAGGAAAAGAGAGGGATATAGCGTTTATCATATGAAGCTGGTCAAGATTTAACATAAGACATGATGATTTTATATTCATATCCCCTTTGAATACACTGAATAGCCTTTCCCAAATGTTAAGATGAATAATGGTATATCATTTGCTGCCTTGTTTCCCCATCAAGGTTCACAGTCAAGCCTGGACAAAGTGATAGAAAATCTTGGAGCCATTAACTCGGGCAAGGTCAAGCATACACAGTGCATTCTCTATATGATGCTTGAAACAGCAAAGAAACTGGCTCCTTCCTTGGTGGACGTGAATAACTTAGTACGCAGCAGTGACAATACCAGGCCCATGTAAGTGTTTCAAAGTTGTTCTGCCCCAATCATTATCTTACTAATAACATGCTTCCTGTGTTAGATTTCTGAAGTGATCGTTAGAAGGCCACCTTAAAAGATAAGGATAAATCAAAGCACATGTGATCCATCATTGTTTTGGAGTCTAGAAGGTAGAAATCAAGATCTGAGCAAGGCTGTGCTGCATTGGAATCCACAGGATAGAATTCCTTATGTTCTTTTCCCACACACATTGTCATTCCAGGAGTACCTTGGCCTTGGGCAGCAATGCTCCACTCACTAAACTCACTTTCACCCGAGCTTCTTTGTCCTCTGTGTCTTTTCTTCTTTTATTTGTTGTGAGGACTCTTATCAGTAGATTTGGGACCCACAGAATAACTGAGATGAGCTTATATTGAAGTCTTAGACTTGGTGTTCAAAAATCCATTTTAAAACAATATTATCTGCATAAAGGACTAGCAAGATGTCTCAGCAGCTAAAAGTTCTTGATACCAAGTGTGATGACTTTAATTCAATCCCTGTAGCCTATATGAAGAGAAAGTTAACAAACTCCCAATATTTACATTCTGATTTTCATACGTGAACATGTAACATCCATATATATATACATACACATATATATATATATTCAATTAAAAATCTTACTTGCCTATACAAGCTGAATGTAGGTTACCGTTTAACTAGCCATGCCTTCACACACTCTGATAGCCTTTGCCCTGGTACCTATCCAACCATATTCTGCAGAGTAGCTTTCTAATTACAATAAAACTTAAATAAGGATCACGTCCTCTCCTGCTAACAAGATTTCAAAGCTCCCTGACATGCTTTCAAATCTTTCTGAACTTCTCAGCCCTCTAAGAGGAGATTTTCATCTATTTCTCAGGCATTATCTTGTTTCTTCCCTACAAAACTTGCAGACATTTTAAAAAATACTACAAGTTTATTTTTAAAACATAACCTGTCTTTTAGACATGAGTCTAAAGTCAGAGTTTGAGCCATTCTTTCAAAGTAGTATTCTCATGGATGTAGCCTAAAGAGAAAGAGGTTGATTTTATAGACTGAGCTAAGCTAAAATAACACAAGCAAACTTTTGTCATTTCAGTGTTATTTCCCACATAAAATAGAAAAGGAAGGCACACATTAGAATTTGACAGATTGGTTCACATCAGTTTACTTCATGTTAATTATTTTGGTAGATTTAGAGGAAAGGGAACCATTCAAATTCTCTATCTCTCTCTTTTGCTCACTCACTAACTCACTCTCTTGCTCATTCCTTCTCTCTCTCAGAAAGTCAGTTCTCACTATAATATTGGTTAGGTGACATGAAGCATCATGTGAATGATTTAACATTGTTTCTAGTGTTAGAGCTAAATGCAGAAGGTACTGATGCTATGCCATAGTTTTGCTGCAATTCTATTTGACCTTTATGAGCTCAGGTCTCCAAAATTAGCACCTCCCTGTCTAAAACTTCTCGCCCCTGTGCAGATCAGTTATTACACTAATGACTTACTTTGTTATGCAGATCAGCTCACAATTTACTTCATCACAGTCTGGGTAAATCACTTCAGTAAAAGTCACCACTGCACAGGGTTCACATTTATTTTACTCATAGCACTCATGAGTAATTGAAACTAGTTAATTTATTCTACAGATTTGATATTTGATTCATCCTCTACCAATAATGAAAACCCAGCAAGAGTTAGGATCATCGGGAGCTGCCACACAATGGGTTTTAAACCAATATGTGTTCAGTGAATTCTTTTCATGCAACAACTGAATCCTAATAAAAATATTTTGTACACATTTTACATTATCCCCATTTATGTTTAACATAATGCTGAGGAGAACCAGAAGCCAACAGTGAGTACATAACTTGAGGATGCTCGATTCCAAAGCCCTTTGTGGAACTTTCCTGCTGGAAGTACCCTGTTCTCCTGTGTACTACATGGGAACCTGGAGAACACTCCCTCCAAAAGCTACTGGGAACTTTTGTTCTACTGTGAGCTAAAAGTTAGCCCAAGTCTTGGCAGAAAGCAGAATCTAGTGGTAGAATAGTTTGCTTAGCACATGGATGAGTGAACCAGAGTTGAAAAAAGAGTGTCTAGCTCCACCTACAGAGCTCATCCTAAAATGACTCCTGAAGCCTCCCACACCATTGCAAGTTGTTTATTAGCCCTTCTCACTAGATGGGGAAACACAAAAAGTGAAGAACAATTAATCAACAGTTAATGCACACAGTGCTGGTAGGAGCTCAGACAGTCTGGCTACAGAGCACACAGTCTTAGTGAGTCTGCTGTCTGACTCTTGGGGCAATTTAGGGGAAAATGAATAAAATTATTCATAACCTATGTGACTAATGGCTGCTCTTTCCTCTTGTTCCCAACAGTAATCAAGAATTGTTCAAATTCACCTCCCTGGATGTTACACATGCTGCGTTGGTGAATAGCATCTGGCATTTTGGTGGCAATGAGAAAAGTCAGAAGTTCATTGAGCGCTGTATCCACACCTTCCCCAGCTTCTGTATTATGGGGCCTGACAGGATTCCTGTGTCATGGAGCCTGATGGACCACACTGGAGAATTGAGAATGGGAGGCACCTTGCCTCAGTACCGGAACCAGGGTCTCATTTTACATGTTGGGTCCCACCAGATTCAGACTCTAAATGATCTTGGCTTCCCCATGTATGCACATGTGGATAAAGCTAACTTCACCATGCAGAGAGGGGTTGCCAAGCTGGCTTATGTCCCCATGCCCTGTACTTGGAACCAATGGAATTATGAGCCTCTATGAAGCTGCAAAGAGTGTTGAGAGTACAGTCCTTGTACATGGAGAAACAGCTGGGTGAACAGAGAGAAGTACTAAATTGTCATTAGGTGGATGTGTGTTTCTAGAAAGCAGGGATATATCATGAAACACACCCTCTTTCTCTGCCCTCACATTGCTCATGTACTTAACTCCATTTCCTTGTCATGCAGAAGGTCACTGTCTCCTGCTCCAACTCTGTTACAGGTCTCACATTCTCAGGTTGCCTCTAACACAGTGGTTCTCAAACTTCCTAATACTTCTTATACTCTTTATTACAGTGCCTCATGTTGTGGTAAACCCTAACCATAAAATTATTTTTATTGTACTTTATAAGTGTAATTTTGCTACTGTTATGAATCATAAAATATATATCTAAGTTTTCTGAAGGTCTTAATCAACCCTTGTGAAAGGGTCATTCAAACCCTTTCATTCATTCAAAACCAAAGGTTTTGCCATCTGAAGGTTGAGAACACTGCTCTAATGCATTTAATTAAATCATTTTCTTTTCTACTTTGCTCTTACAGCTTCCGATCCATGCACATTAGCAAGTAGAATTGTTTTGTGACCTGCCGCACTACACATATTCATACCACCTCTGGCTTTCTGTTGTTTTTCTTTGATTGACTGGAGGAGTAGCTTGTCACCTATAAATACCTATTCAAAATCATTCTCTCCCAGGTCACTTCCTAGCTGTTATATTGTTAGTATGTAAAAAATACTACACATGCATACACAGATGCCCAATGTGTGTGATGAAATTGTAGAATTATTAAGAAATAAACCTGGGATAAGAAAGTACAGATGTTTGCAATCAAGCCATTACCTGGAAGAAGAAAACCAATTCCATCAAGTTGTCCTCTGGCCTCCACAGGTGTTCCGTGACATGTTAATCACAAATAAAAAATGTAATTTTAAGAAAAGATCATTTTTCTGTAATTTACAATGACTTTCACTATTTGTTCCCACACCAGGAAGAAGAAATTAACATTGTTCTAAAGGTTGAGCTATGTTACTTCATACTAATGTTCATATTTAATAAAACTAAACTTTATTTATAGAAGCTTAAATGTTAGAAGGGAGAGCACTGTAGGGAGAGGAGGAAACAACAGCACTCAAACCAGGAAAGTGGATGTCTTAACGTAGGAGAGAGAGAAAAGGGGAGGGTGAAGACGGAGAAGAAAAGAAAAACTGGAGGGCTAAGGGAACGGGGGAGAGAGAGGGAGGGAGATCTTGGACTGTAGAAAGACCATAGCTTTAATAGAGAGGGTAAATGTTATGTCTTAATTTTATTATCTGAATTAAAGTAAATTTTCCTAAGTATGTTTCCAGCAACAACCGTCTAAATCTCCTACAGCAGACAGCCCCTGAGTTCTTCCCTCCAGCACTCAAATCCTTCTGCTGCCAGTACTGTGGCTCCAAACAGTTGTTTAAGTTGTTTTGCCCCCTCATGGTTCCTGTAAATGACAGAATATTTACTTTATTTTTCAATCTAAAGTCAAACTGCCAGGGGTTCATTTTAAAACAATGCTTTAATATGCTTTTCTTTTTTTTTAATTGAAAATATTTCTGCCTCCTCCCTGCCTCCCAATTCCCTCCACCTCCCGCACTCCTCTCCCCTCTCTCTCCAGTCCTAAGAGCAGTCAGGGTTCCCTGCCCTGTGTGAAGTCCAAGATCCTTTCCCCTCCATCCAGGTCTAGGAAGATGAGCATCCAAACAGGCTAGGCTCAAAAAGCCATTACATGCAGTAGTACCAAAAACCAGTGCCATTGTCCTTGGCATCTCATCAGTCCTCATTTTCCACTCTCTCCATACCACTTCAATATAGTGCTTGAAGTTCTAGCAATAGCAATAAGACAACATAAGGGAATCAAGGGGATTCGAATTGGAAAGGAAGAAGTTAAACTTCCGTTATTTGCAGATGATATGATGGTGTACATAAACGACCCCAAAAACTCCACCAAAGAACTCCTACAGCTAATAGTAACATGGCAGGATACAAGATCAACTCCAAAAAATCAGTTGCCCTCCTATACACAAAGGATAAGGAAACAGAGAGGGAAATCAGAGAAGCATCATCTTTCACGATAGCCACAAACAGCATAAAATATCTTGGGGTAACTCTAACCAAGAAAGTGAAAGATCTATTTGACAAGAACTTTAAGTCTTTGAAGAAAGAAATTGAAGAGGATACCAGAAAATATAAGGATCTCCCTTGCTCTTGGATTGGGAAGATCAACATAGTAAAAACGGCAATTCTACCAAAGGCAATTTATAAATTCAATGCAATCCCCATCAAGGTCCCATTAAAATTCTTCACAGATCTTGAGAGGACAATAATCAACTTTATATGGAAAAACAAAAAACCCAGGATAGCAAAACAATCTTATAGAATAAAGGAACTTCTGGAGCCATTACCATCCCTGACTTCAAACTCTATTACAAAGCTACAGTATTGAAAACAGCTCGGTACTTGTATAAAAACAGGGAAATCGACCAATGGAATTGAACAGAAGACCCGGATTTTAACCCACAAACCTATGAACACCTGATTTTTGATAAAGGAGCTAAACGTATATCATGGAAGAAAGAAAGCATGTTCAACAAATGGTGCTGGCAGAACTGGATGTCAACCTGCGAAGAATGAAAATAGATCCATATCTATCACCATGCACAAAACTCAAGTCCAAATGGATTAAAGACCTCAATATCAATCTAAACACACTGAACCTGACAGAAGAGAAAGTGGGAAGTACTCTACAACATATGGGCACAGGAGATCTCTTCCTACGTATAACCCCAGCAGCACACACATTAAGGGCAACATTGAATAAATGGGACTTCCTGAAACTGAGAAGCTTCTGCAAAGCAAAGGACACTGTCACTAAGACAAAAAGGCAACCCACTGACTGGGAGAAGATCTTCACCAACTCCGCAACAGTCAAAGGTCTGATCTCCAAAATATATAAAGAACTCAAGAAACTAGACTTTAAAATGCTAATTACCCAATTAAAAAATGGGGCACTGAATTGAACAGAGAATTCTCAATAGAAGAAGTTCTAATGGCTAAATGACACTTAAGGTCATGCTCAACTTCCTTAATGATCAGGCAAATGCAAATCAAAACAACTTTGAGATATCATCTTACACCTGTCAGAATAGCTAGAATCAAAAACACCGATGATAGCCTTTGCTGGATAGGTTGTGGAGGAAGGGGTACACTCATCCTTTGCTGGTGGGAATGCAAACTTGTGCAACCACTTTGGAAATCAGTGTTGCAGTTTCTCAGGAAATTCGGGATCAACCTACCCCAGGATACAGCAATACCACTCTTGGGAATATACCCAAGAGATTCCCAATCATACTACAAAAGTATTTGTTCAACTATGTTCATAGCAGCATTATTTGTAATAGCCAGAACCTGGAAACAACCTAGATGCCCCTCAACAGAAGAATGGATAAAGAAAGTGTGGAATATGTACTCATTAGAGTACTACTCAGCGGTAAAAATAAATAAATAAATAAATAAATAAATAAATAAAAACAATGACATCTTGAATTTTGCATGCAAATGGATGGAAACAAAAAACACTATCCTGAGTGAGGTAACCCAGACCCAAAAAGATGAATATGGTATGTACTCACTCATAAGTGGATTCTAGCCATAAATAAAGGACATTGAGCCTATAATATGAAATCCTAGAGAAGCTAAATAAGAAGGTGATCCCAAAGAAAAACATAAAGTTATCCTCCTGATATTGGAAGGAGACAAGATTGCCAGGCAAAAATTGGAAATTTGGGGATGGGGATGGAGTGGGGGTAAGGGGAAATGGGGAGAAAAAAGTGAGAAGGGGAGGATGGGAAGAGGTTGGGGGAATGGGATGGTTGGGATGGAGGCAGGGTGGATATGGGTGTAGGGAAGTATATATCTTAATTAAGGGAGCTATTTTAGGGTCGGCAAGAGACTTGACTCTAGAGGTGTTCCCAGGTGTCCATGAAGATGGCCCCAGCTAGATCCTTGGGCAGCTGAGGAGAGGGAGCCTGAAATGACCCTATCCTATAGCCATACTGATGAATATCTTGCATATCACCATAGAAACATCATCTGGCGATGGATGAAGCTAGAGACAGAGACCCACATTGGAACACTGGACTGAGCTCCTAAGGTCTAAATGAGGAGCAGAAGGAGGGAGAACAAGAGCAAGGAAGTTAGGACTGTGAGGGGTGTGCCCACCCACTGAGACGGTAGGGCTGATCTAATGGGAGCTCATCAAAGTCAGCTGGATGACGGAGCATGTGATCAAACCAGACTCCCTGAATGTGGCTGACTAGGAGGGCTGACTGAAAAGCCAAGAATAATGGCACTGGGTTTTGATCCTACTGCATGTAATGACTTCGTGGGAGCCTAGACTGTTTGGATGCTCACCTTCCTAATCTTGGATGGCGGGGGGAGGACCTTGAACTTCTCACAGGGCAGGGAACTGCTCTTTGGACAGGAGAGGGAGGGGAAGAGGGATGGAGGGACTGGAGTGAAATAGAAGGAGGGGGAGGAGGTGGAAATTATTAATTAAATAATAAAAATAAATTAAAAAAAAGAAGTTTGGAAGAGTCATGTTGGGGGACCGTCTAGAGAAGGTGGGCAGTGGATATGATCAGAATACGTTAAATATATATATGAAATTATCAAATAATATATAAGGTAAAATTATATAGACATAAAAAGTAGAAATAGAAATTAGAATAAAATGTCTAATTTAATTTAAAAGAAAAAATAAAGCTACAATGGCAATCACTTTTAGCACTGCCTTAGTTACCTTTCAATTGCCATGACAAAATAACACTACCAAAACAACTTACAGAAGAAAGAGTCTATGCAAAACTTAAGAGTTTCAGAAGGTGAATCCATGAGTATCATGATAGAGAGCATGGAATCAGGCAGGCATGGTGCTAGAGAAGTAGCTGAGAGCTTAAATCCTGATTGGCAAGTAGGAGGTAGGCAGAGAACTAACTGGGAAGGACTCAAGCTTTTGAAACCTTAAAGCCTGCCCCAGTGACACACCACTTCAACAAGAAAACACCTCCTAATCTTTCCCAAAGAGTTTTATCCAACTGGGAACCAAGTATTCAAATATATTAGCCTCAGGGGGCCATTCTCATTCAAATTACCAAACTCATTAATTTTTTTTAAGATTTGCAGCAATCCACTTCATAACATCTGTTATTGAGGAAAGAACTGGCATGGTGGTCATACCACCCTGAATGCACCTGCTCCCCTTTGATCTTGGATACCTAGCAGGGCTGACTTTGTTAGCACTTAGATTGGAAAAAAGGGGTAATCAATTGGATTGTCCTCTTCATTATTGGAAAGAATGTACATTTCTGTGGCTTCTATTTGTTGGCATTAGAGGCCATGTTTTGACAGGAAGAAGTTCTGCTTAGGTCAGTAGATTTCCCAGAGCTTCATTTAAATTCAGGGAAGAGAGAGATATATAATTGATTTTCATGAACTCCAAATCACATATTAGCAACACATTGGCATTTCCTTCTATTATATATATATATATATATACACACACACACATATATATATATATGATTACAGTACATTAGCATTCCTGCTGGCTGCACCCTTAATGCTGACAATATAATTTTATGTCTAATTTCTTTTGCTGAGGGTAAACTGAAACATCACCTTCTCTTAAATATTTAATGTAATAACAAAATCATTTAATAAATAGTTGTACTCACTACTAGACTTTGCCATTAGATATTTGTTAGCTGTGGAGTTAATCATCATTTGCAACTTAAGTAAGTGTATTTCAGTACCAGTTTGTTTTCTCCATAATCCATGTGTTTAATTTACTTAGCAGTCCATCACTTATCCTGAAGAGGGGTCCAGAGGCCTCACAAGATTACCAAAGAGTTCACTGGATACAGTTACTTAATAGCTGCACTTTCAGGGAAGAAGAGCTCAGTGGCCAGCTTTTAATGATTGTAAACAAAATCTCAGGAAACAAACAGAAATCAATATCACAACAAAACACTCTAGGCTAGAGACATGGGTTAGTGATCAACAACACTTTCTGCTAAACCAGGAGAACTGGAGTTTGGATACAACACCATGTCAGGTGGTTCTCAGATACCTGTAACTCTAACTTCAAGGGCTGTGACACCCCCACTGGCTCCTACAAGCACCCTCACACACATGATATATACACGCACACAAATACAAACACATGTATATTTATACAATTAGAATAAAATAATTTTTAAAAATTCTTGGCAATCCAGCAAATGAAAAAAGGCCAAGTGTGTTTTTTTTTTCTTCCTAGAATTCTTTTCCAAAGCAACTTGGAATTTACAAGCTTTGTTTTGTACTCTGTAGGGACACAGCTTGGTATGACTGTAGGCATGCTGAGTTAGTTATAAATGCAATTAGTTCCTCAAGTAACATGACCTATTCTCCTTACATAGTTTTCTAGTTTTTAAAAGCAGACAACATTACTGAGTAACATGTGGAGCAAAACCTCAATTGCTGAGAAAGTTATGTTTGCTAAAGCTGCCTAAAGCTCTGCCCTTGAGTCAGCATGAACACCTGGGAAATTGATCTTATGTATTTGTCTCTAGGGGAAACCAAATATTCATCTCCAGGGCAACCAGTTTGTTTGAAAATGTTCTAAAGTCTAAAATTAGCTGTGTTTGTGAATGAGAATACTATTGTTTTTCTATGTAAGTTTGAGTAGTAAAAAATCCTACTATTAGTTATATTCATCAAAATTATACAGATTAAGCATAAATCATCCTTATGACCCTTCACAGCTATATTTGTGCCCAATAGATGGATTATATACCTGAGACTAACACACAAGCAGTGGGAACACACCCATAGCTCTTCTTAGGGAAGAAATGCAGTTCTTACAGAAGACATGATGTGACACATGAGGGAAATTATAGACAGGAATACTGGTCACTACAGTCAATCCTACACAGCTCTTCCAGATGGGGCTCCCTATCAGAGAGTCATTCATCTGGTGGGCTGACCTTCTGGATACTAGTTGTCACCTCCTGTATGCCACCTACTGCCTTCTGAAGATAATGTCAGAGACACCCCCAATTCCACTGTTAGGAGTCCTACAAAATTCTCAAGCCAAGTTGTTTATAATTTATAATGCTGCTGACCCGGGGACAGCCCCACGAGGGGCAGCTGAGATTCATCCGAGGCTTTGGTGGGTCACCTGGCATATGGCCTGAGGCCTCGGCAGGAGACAGACAGATAGAAAAAGCCATACAGGGAGAGCTTGGGTATAGAGTTTATTAAGTGGGTTATGGAAGAAGGGAAAAGGGCAGAGGGAGAAGGGAAATGCTGTGGGACAATGTTCTTGTACTTTGTAAAGATTTGTCAGTTGTATTTTAATAAAATGCTAATTGCCCAGTAGCCAGGCAGGAAG
This sequence comes from Alexandromys fortis, assembly GCF_014885135.2. Lineage (NCBI taxonomy): Eukaryota > Metazoa > Chordata > Mammalia > Rodentia > Cricetidae > Alexandromys > Alexandromys fortis. The sequence continues at coordinate 21,113,556 of NW_026067909.1, forward strand.
TATAGGTGGGGCAACCAGTCAGGAAATAGAGGCAGAGCAATGAGAACAGGAGAATTCTGGAAAGAGGAGAGCTCAGTCTTTCGTCGTCACCCAGATACAGAGTAAGCAAGATGAGAAAGCCTCACTGCTAAAGGAACTAAGCCACATGGCTAACACAGACAAAAATTATGGGCTAATGTAAGATATAAGAAAGAGATGATAATAAGTTTGAACTAATTGACCAACCAGTTCATAATTAATGTCACCCTCTCTGTATTTCTTTGGGACTTAACAACTATGGGACCAGGCAGGATAGAAACCTCAGTCTAGAGTCAACAGAGGAAGAGGAGAGAAAAGCAGAGGTTGCCTCTCCAGAAGAAAGGCAGAAAGACACAGAGGGAGAAGGTAGAGAGCTGCTTGCCTCGGCAGAAGGGAAGGGTTGGCAGTGGTCAGGGCTTGTCTCTTAAATGGACAGGGTACCAAGGTAACAGCCTCCTATCCCTAACAAATAAGCTATCTGCAATTGAGAGCCACTGGTAAAGAAAACATCTGCTTTCATCAATAGAATCTCACTGGATATATTAACCACATATCAGGGCATTTCCCCACACCTACTAGTAGTTGCCTACCACAAAACAAACTCAATAGTTTTTTGTAGACATTTTGTCTCATTTTGCTTTGTTTTGGGAATGCTTTTTCTTATTGTTCTATTGATTGTGTATTTTGATTTCTGTTATTGTGGTGTTTTGTTTTGGGTGTTTGTTCTGAGAAAGAGAAGGAGCATAAAGTTTGTTAGGTATGAAGAATCTAAAAAGAATAGAAGTAAGGGAAAATATGATCAAAATATATTGCCTGGAATTTTTTTAATGAAAAGCAGCAAAAATAGAAATATAACACTTTTTAGAAATGTTTGCATGGAGATTAGTTTGTGGAATATATTGTTACTCTTTATAATTCCCATATTATTTGTGTAGAGATACTCCACTCTGATAACAGAGTTTGTTACAAATACATTTTGTCTCAGTCTGCACCATTATAGCAGAAAACCAAAAACAGTAATTTATAATTAACAGAAATTTCTTGTCCCATATTTCTGGAGGTTTTGAAGTTAAAGATTAAAAAACCAAGTCAGGGTATTGGCTTTATACTTAATTATTTATCCCGCTTATCTCTGAAAAGCAAAGTGGGAGCAAGAAAATTCCAATGTCATGAAATATTTGAGCCTATAATTCAGTCCCTCAAACAAAATAAATCAAGACAAAAACCATTTCTTTATTCTATTTCATTCATCTTTCATTTTGTTCTTTAATTGATATTTTTGAATGTCCCATCTCTAAAAGCATGGACTATATCTTCTACTTGATCTATTCTATTCTCAATGTTCTCCATTATGTTTTCAATTTTATTTATTGTGTTTCAGATATAGAATTTATTTGATTTTTTTATTTTTAATTTCAATATGTCAATAAATATTTGTTTTCATTTTGGTTCAATTATTGTATTTCTACCTTATTTGAAATTTTTTTAAACAATAAACCTTTAGAAAATTCTAAATGTTCTTTGAACATCTTTAAAGCAGATATTTCGAATTTCTGGTCAGGTATCTTTTTTTTTTTTTATTTTATTGAGAATAAGAAAAAAAAGTTTCCGCCTCCTCCCAGCCTCCC
>NW_026067909.1:21115980-21131457 GCF_014885135.2 Alexandromys fortis
GAATTTTGCATGCAAATGGATGGAAATAGAAAACACTATCCTGAGCGAGGTAACCCAGACCCAAAAAGATGAACATGGGATGTATTCACTCATAATTGGTTTCTAGCCATAAATAAAGGTCACGGAGTGTATACCTGGTGAACCTAAAGAAGCTAAAGAAGAAGGTGAACCCAAGAAAAAACATATAGTTATCCTCTTGGCTAAGGGAAGTAGATAAAATTGCCGGGGACAAAATTGGGATCTCGGGGGTGGGGTGGGGTGGGGATAAGGGGGGACAGGGAGAGAAAAGTCTGGTCAGGTATCTTATGCATCTCACTCTAGTTATGAGTCACTAACACTTTATTTTGGGTACCTGTTGATGCATTTTGATGGTCCCTTAATTGTCCTTGACAATCTTTTGCTTTTTGTAGATTTGAAGAGGTAGACACTTATTCAATCTTTACATAAAGCACTTATTTGGCAGTGCACTTGAAGAGCAAGCCTACCTGGGGATCTGAACCATCTGGTGTAGACTTTGCACCTTGGGCTCCACAGTGACTATTATAGCACCCTGATGTTGTCATAGTCTGGAATCGGTGATGTAATGGATTAATTTAGGGTCTGGTCCTCTCTGAGGCAGAGAACCCAAAGGTATTTCTCTCCCTTAATCTCTTTTGTTTCACAGAGGTCAGCAGTCAGGGATGGGTTTGAAGCTTCTTCTCCCCAGATGCCTAAGACAGAAACTCGCATGATTAGAAAGCTCTTTTCTGATGTTGGATAAGTGTGGGTAAATGAAGGAGTTTTTGCCTAAGGCAGATGTGATCATCTGTCATGTTGTAGACGCATGGGTTTTATTAAAATTAATACAAGGAAATAAATTGTAGGGGGCAGGATTATACAGGCCCATATTCCTACATTGTAAGGCAGTAAGAGTTCTGTGTGACCTGCAAGGCATAATTTGAACTCCCACACTGAAGGTGGTCACCCAGCCTTTTGATAGTGAGACAACCTGATACCACCCTAATCAAGTGGTCAGCATATGCTAATGTCGTTCTGCTCCTTCTATTGTAATTTAGGAGGTCACCTGGGGAAGAGGTGATTTCAGTCTATGTGGCACAGTGAGCATGGGCATGGACTTGACAGCAAACACAGCTATGGGCGTGACCAAGATCATTTCCCCTGCTACCTGGGAAACAGAATGCTAATGAGTTTCCCCCTCAGTTTATGATTGATATAAAAGCTGTTTGGATAATAAATGTGGCTAACCTTCAGGATTTAAATGAAGCCTGAGACTCCCTCCTGATGTTGTCGTGTGAACTGTACATCATTTATTCCCACACCTCCACTCTGGTACAAGAAATGTTTTATGTCTGTGCTGGTCCCTGACAGTGTATGGATAAGAAACTCTAATTTTTTCAGAACTAAATTTACCCAACACTTCTGGCTTTCCTCTTGTTGCTGCTGTAGGAAACTGGGAAGGGGAAGAATTGTAAACAGAGCTTAATAAACATGTTTACAGCATACAGAGGGAAATTCCTCATAGGCAATGAGGAAAGTATTTTCTAGACAATCACAGATTCTTTCTAGTCCTGGTCACTTGTTTTCCTGTGGGCCAAAAAAAAAAATAAATGATGTATGAGAAGCTGAGAGGGCATACACAGTCAGGATCTCAGATTTGCATAGTCATCTCTTGGCACACATCTGTGGGGATACTGGAATCTTCTGACTCTCAAGACAGCCAGAATTTTGGTTTCCAATTTTTTTAATGAAAACCAAAGTCCAGAGTACATCCCCAGTCTAAAGATTTCTGTAAAACATTTACCAAAAGCACTGTGAATGCTAGCATTTCAGAAAAGATTTGCTGCTTGTTATTTGCTCTAAACAGGCTCTGTGTGGATGCGTATTTATAGGTAAGAATTTATGATAGAAGAATGGTGAGTCCTTGTCCTTTCTCTCATACAAGGTGGGAAAAATCAAACGTTGGTTTAGAAAGGAAATATTGATCTTTTTATGGGCGTCTATACAGTGAAAAGGGGGTGTTTATTCAACTTGCGAAGTGCATATACCTACTAATATGTACCATAGGGAAAATCTTTAATTTTTATTTTCAGAATATAATTTGATTACACGATTTCTCCCTTTTCCTCCCTCCAAACTTCCTATACACCCATCCCTGCTCTCTTTCAAATTCATGACCTATTTTTCAACTAATTTTTATTGTAGGTAAATATTTATATACATATATATTTCTAAATATAACTAACCTGTTCTGTAAAACTGTAGCTGTACATATATTTTAGGACTGATTTGACACTGAATAACGAAATGGTGTGCTCTTCCTTGGGGAAGGCAACCTCTTCATTTCCCAGATTTCCTCCCTAGACTGTAATTCTTTGTGTAGTTTTGAGGGCTTTTGGACTTTCTTTATCCAGTTTGATGTGTTTGTTGATGTCAAAATTCTTGAGAGATCTATGGCAGGTTTCCATTCCAAATGGATAAGAACTACGGAGATATTGTGAAAGCTAGGCAGTACATTTGGTTAGCAATATTTGCAAAGAAGTATTATGCTCCAGCAACTGTTATTCAATTTCAATAGCACAGGGATGATGGACAATTTAAAATGTCTTTAATTTTTTTATTGGATAATTAGTAGGAGAATAAAATGTCTCAGACAAATCTAAGAAGGAAAATGATGAGAGATATGAAGAACATAAAGTGCTTTCACTGCTAATGGATATTATCAAAAATAGAAAGCTAACCTAAAATATTTGATCTATATTGTTATATGAAGAGCTATTTCTAAAATTTTGATTTTCATCTTAATTTTTTGTATTCTTCCATATTTGATGATTAATGCTTGTGAAATGTACATAAATTCATACATAATTAATCAAATTCTGTACCCTACTTTATTTTATGTTTCATTCTTATAATTTAATACTTCACCACTTCTACATATGTACAATAATTTTTATATTAATAGTTACTTAGAGTAGTGACAGATCATGAGCTTATAATTATACAATCTCATCATAGACTGGATATAATCACTGCCTTTTTGTTCCATTCCTTAAAGGTTTTATAAAATTTATTCTTTGTATTCATTATCTTTGAGTAGTTCTATGTAGACATATTTTTAGTAATGTAAAAACTCTGTCTAAAAACCCTGAAGACCACAGTGGATTTTATCCACTAACAATGCTAAGATTTCTTATTCCTAAAGCCTCTTCAGACTTCAATCTGCTCCTTTAACTGGACATCACACTTGTGTTGTCATTGCACATTATTATTTGTTATTTGTGTGTGTGTTTCCGCATTTCTCAAACACTCTCGTGCTATCCAGTTTGCTGACATTATAACAATGCCTATGATTTTATACCAAATTTACTTTGCCTTTTGTGTTTGTGACACTCTCAGAAAAATGTTTCCAGAGATAAATCAGTTGCCTCTAGGAATATTAGACCCCTACTATTTTGTTACACCCCAGGACATTAGAATGAATGTAAGAAATCTTTTTGCTGCTTTTACCAAGAGATAAAGTATTGCCACTGGCATCTACTAAAGATCTGTGGATTCTGTTGTATGATCAGCAGGGTACATGATTGTCTTCAAAAACAAAGAATGAATTATCTTGGCCAAAATACTATAGAGTCCAATTTAAATATCTCTACTCTAATGTTACCAAGAAATACAAATAAAAGGCATGTATTAACATTACCATGAATGAGGTGTCATTGGGTATACTAACTACACAAAACAAACTTTCTGCCATTTTTGTGAAACTTTTGTTTTCTTTTGCTTTTTTGGTATTTTTTATTGTTCTTTTGCCAATTTTTTATTATTTTTATTTTTGTTTCATGCTGTATTTTTTCATTTTTGTTTCTTGGTTTATATTTGAGAGAAGAAGAAAGAGACAGAGATAGAGAACATGAAATTGAGTGGGTAAGGAGGTGGGGAGGATCTGGAAGGAGTTGGAGTTGGGGAGGAGGAAAAAATTAAAATATATTTCATGAACATAATTACTAATAAAAAGAAGAAAAATGGGCATCGATTTAAATAGCCCTATAACCTCTTAATTATAGTATCACAATAGTTATTTAAAGTCTCCCAATACAAAAAAAATAGCACAGGGTCAGATGTTTTTAGCACAATAATCTATCAGACTTTCAACGATGAGCTAATGCCAATAGTCATCAAATTATTTCACAATAGAAATGAATGAAATATTGCCAAATGCATTTTATGAGGGCACAATTACCATCATAAACCAAACAAAGATTCAACAGAGAACAAGAATTTCCAACTAATTTCCTTTAGGAACATAGATGTAAAACTATTTTTTAGAATGCAAATCAAATCTAAGAACACATCCAAAAGACTATCCACCAAGCCCAAGTAGGTTTCACCCCAGAGATGAATGGACAGCTTTACATATGAAAATCAATCAATGTAATCCCATATATAAACAAACTGACATCAAAAAAACACATGATTATCTAATCTGATGTCCCTTACCAAAAAAAGAGCTTTTGAAGAAAATCCAAAGCATCTTCATGATAAAAATCTTGGCGAGAGTAGGGATATAAGAATTATACCTAAATATAATAAAGGCAATTTACAGCAAACTTATATAAACAAACTGAAATTAAATGGAGAGCAACTCAAAACAAGTCCAGTAAAATTGAACAAGGTTGTCCACACTCCCCATAAAAATTCAATAGAGTACTAGAAGATCTAGCTAGTGCAATAGACAACTGAAGGAGATCAAAGGAAATACAAGTTATCCAGGAAAACATCCAAGTATTACGATTTACAGATATAAGAGACCTCAAAATTTCTACGAGGGAACTCTAACAGCTAATACATACCTTCAGCAGTGAAGAAACTGGGTATGACCATAAAAAAAGAAGTTATGAGAAAAGGCTGTTGTAGATCCAGATCCTACTAATTTAGCATTGCTATGATCTAAATCTTTGCATCTCTTCAAAGGTCCTATGTTGGAAGGTCTTGCCAATATGATGGGTTATAGCAGGAGCTGAAGCCCTTTGGGGAGGTTCTGTGCCACCTTTTCAGATGTTATGAATGCCTTCATAGGTTAAGCTCCTGAGAGGAAACCTACTCCTTCTGTCCCAAGAAGGCACAGCTAGAAGGTGTATCTAACAGAAAACAGAGTTCTACAGGACAAGAAACATGCCAATGTCTTGATCACGGTTTTCCCAGCCCTGTGATAAATAAATGCCTGATATTTATATGTCTGTGGCTCCTTATTTTAGAGGTAGTCTGGACACTTTGTGTAAAGATCTTCCCATTCCTGACTTGCTATTGTCGCTAATCTTTTCATCTAAGGTATCAGAAGAGATGTTCTATTTACAGAGTTCTCAGATGCTCCAGGTTCTGGAGAACTCCCTGAGGAAGCACCTGCCTGAGACCTTAAAGGTAAGAGTAGAATGTTTTCACAGAAACTGAGGATCACACTGTGGTAAGGCAGAGGAGGGAAAAGAGTCAAGACTCACTGAGCACTGGCACCATGACATTCCTCTCTCCTATGTTTATACTACCAGAGCAGAAAAAAGTCTCAATAATGTCAACCGCATAACATTAAAAAATCAAAGTGCAGCTCCCCGTAGCCTAAACCAAATGTCACTGTTTACTCCCAAAGTATAATCACAATTTGTGTGAGACCCAGTCACAACATAAAAACTTGAAAGAATGTTAAAGATATACATCAATAATAGTGTTTGCCTAACCTGTGCAAGGTTGTGGGTTTAATTGCCAGTAGAGAAAAAATAGTTTTCTTGATTCTTAAATGACAAATACTATTTAGTTAAAATCATATTGAATGATACTGAATAAAAGGATTCTGATCTTATTTAAATTTTGGCTCTAGCAGGGGAAGATTTTTTTGTGGCTATTAGCAGGATTTTTTTTTATTGATTCCTATTGAACTCTACATTTTTCTCTGCTCCCCTCACCGACTCTCCCCTCTCCCCTTTATGGTACCCATACTCCCAATTTACTCATGAGATCTTGTCTTTTTCTACTTCCCATGTAGATTAGATCTATGTTAGTCTCTCTTAGTGTCCTCATTGTTGTCTACGTTCTCTGGGATTGTGGTTTGTAGACTGGTTTTCTTTGCTTTATGTTAAAAGTCACCTATGAGTGAGTAATATGATAATTGTCTATTTATGTCTGGGTTACCTCTCTCAAAAAAATGTTTTCTAGCTCCATTCAATTTCCTGTAAAATTCAATATGTCATGTTTTTCTGCTGTGTAGTACTCCATTGTGTAAATGTACCACATTTTCCATATCCACTCTTCAGTCGAGGGGCATTTAGGTTGTTCATTACACCAGGTAGTCCATGAATTTTCAATCAGAGTGGTTAGCCTCCCTATTATCTGAGATAACAGACATGTATTACTAACCCTAACTAAATCTTAACTCAGAAGAAAAACAGTGATCCACACATATCAACAGCCAGATGATGCAGATCTAAAAATGACATAGTATGAATATTAAAGCAGCAATCACAAAAATGCTTCAAGTCATAGTAAGAAAAACACTTCCAATGAATGGAAACCATTTCTGAAATGGCTCATCTTCATAAAATTTGTCTGCACATGAAAAGAAATAAATCTGATATCCATGAAAAACTTTTATTAGATTCTACATCAAGAGAGTTAATTAGTTTATTAATAAATTGCATCTTTTTTATAATTTATCTCAATGTTTAAAAGATACTGTTGTTAGAATAAGCAACTGGACACTAGGAAACATTTGAAAAATTCATCTACTACATCTTTCCAAAAGTTTCATATTTTCATAGGAATGATCATTGTTCTAGTCAAACATGCTGCAGCTTCCTTCTTCTTTGCAATATGATGACATTTCAGCTGGCTTGAAATATTTAGGTTTATGGGACTGTCTTCCACATGAATCAGGGAAACCCATTCAAGCTCAAGGCTCTGGTGGACAAGTGGCCTGATTTTAATACTGTTGTTATTCGACCCCGGGAGGAGGTAAGTTGCAATAGAGAATAAATATGCCTGTGTCTCCAGATGTGTTGCATTCATAGCATGTGTCTGGATGAATGGTTGATGCCACTGCCTAATCCCATCACGAAAAATAGAAGTGAATTGTACTAATGTAAATCAAACCCCTGCCTGAAGGATAATTCACAAGAGTCCACAAAAATTACAGAATGTTATAAAACTTTCAAGAAGGGAAATACACAAAGGTGTAGTAATAAGCCATGGAGAATGGTAACTAAAGGTTCAGATGGTACACTTTCATTTTTATCCACGCTTTTGTTTTACTTGGCAGCATAGTTCCTCCATCAGTAGTGGCTGATTTGAACTGTGAGCACACTTTATCACTTCATTATTTCTTATGTCTTGTTTGTAGGATTTAGAGGCAACTAATGGGAAGTATTATCAACATAAAATCATGTTGATACACAAAAAATGGCTTGATCTTTTATTATAAACATCAAAACAATATTTCCCGAGGGCTGGAGAGATCACTCAGTGGTTAAAAGCATTTGTTGTTCTTGCAGACGACTAGGGTTTGGATCCAGGTACCCATATGGTGGCTTCCAACTGTGAAGAATTCCAGTTATATGGAATCTGACACCTTCTTCTGATCTCAACAGGCAACTCACATACATACTCGCAAGCAAAATATTTATATCTGTACAATAAAAGAAGGAAGTCTTTAGAGAAAAGGGCATAACCTAGGCTAGGTTTATATATTGTAACAAGTTAGTTTTGAGTTCCATTGTCAACTATTATCTTAGGGTAAAACAGATTTCAATGGAAAAATAAAAAATGAAGTAAAAGTCACATAGAAATAAAAATAAAAGAATTAAGTGGACTTAAAACAATCCAGCTCATTCTTAATCCATGATAAATTTTAATTGTAATATCAGCTTCCCTTTGAGATGCTGTTCTGCTTTCTATACCAGTTATCTACAGCAAAGTCAATAAAAGAAGGTAGAAAAGAAGAGTGGTTAGGGTGGTTGATGTTACAGGGAGAGAATTAGAGTTTATTGTTAATACCAAGTGGAAAAACATTTGCAAACGTGAGTGTTGAAGATGGCTTAAATATTTAATAAGGCAGAACAAGAAAATCAGTAGTTTTATCTGCAGTATCATTATACAGTCTACAACATTTTAGTTAATATTTTTTCACGAAAATTAGAGGAGTAAAAGCATTCAGATTTTACATTAGTAGAAATAATACTTCTGTGATATGTTCTTTGCTATTCAAGTAGTCCCATTTTGGATTTGTAAACTTGTTCCGTGTATGTCTAAATATGTACACATATATGCATATATATGCTCATTTCCTTGCTTTATGAGGTTGTCATTAATTTAAAAATAATAAGCTTTTTTTGAAGGACAACATAGCATACTAGCTTTAGCATTGGCTCCCTATTTATAGGTGCATATTCTGATTCTGTTTTCAGTATTGACTTTAATACCAGAGTATTCATAGCCCAGAGCAAGGAGTATTCTTTTAGCAAAATGTTTTTCTTTTAATTTGTTATTTTGATCCTTCTAAATGAATTTTATACCACTCTACTTTCCCTTGAGTTTGGATAATGTTTTTCAGGGTTATTTTACTTTGAATTGTGTCAAGCCATTTCTTCTTTGTTTTTGCACTGTAAATAATTACAACATGAATCCATAGGAGCCCTTAGTTTTAGGATTTTAATATCTCACAATGTAACTGAATACTAAATTCCAATATAACCGAACACCAACCCATCCATAAACATTTTGGTTTATTCTTTTTGAAAACAGGACATGGACGATGACCTGGACCACTACACTAACACTTACCTAATCTACTCTAAGGATCCCGAGAATTGTCAGAAGTTCCTGAGCTCATCAGAAGTCATTAACTGGAAACAACATCTACAGATTCAAAGTAAGAGAGCCAGGGTATATGTGACTGTTGTTATCTCCTGTGTACACAGGGTGGAAGTCACTGTTCCTCTTGAACAACACCTTACATTCCACACACATTTTTGCAAGTTATAGACAGTTAGCATGCTGTTATCTGTTTACAGGCTCAGCATCTACCATATGCAAGGGGAACTCTCAAGAGCTGCGGGGTTTAAAGTGTACAAAGGAAATTTTAATGTAGTTTCTTACTGCCTTAGGACTTAAGATTTCTTCTTTAGCATGCCCATATTTTACTAAAGAACATAAACATGGGGGCAATGTAACCTCCCATGCCATCTCTGTTTTATTATATTGTCACATTATCAAAGGAATATTTTGGTAAATAAGACTATGCCTTCTAAAGAGGTTTGGTCTAAGATTGAATCCAGATTGAACCAGTTGTTATCTATGTGGGAAGGACTGAGTAATATCTGTTTTGGAGACCAAAGTTTTTGTGAGAAAAAAATGATTATAATACTATTCCAAACATAGACTTTTTAAGGACTAAATGATACATTTAATAGAAACTTCTCAGGAATATCCTATCTACTTACATAGAATTTCAAATTTTCAGTGTCAGTTCAAAACAACAATTATTTTAGCTTACAATTGCATGGGTAGGAAATTTGACCGACCTCCATTAGGCAGCTCAGCTAGTCTCACCTGGATTCACACATATGAGCTCAGTTGTCTGGAGGGTAATGATGAGCTCATAGAAATAGCTCACCATGACCCCAAGTCTGGTATTTCATAATAACACTGTGCCAACTCTTAACTTCAGGGATGGAAGTGGACTGAGTGACATGCAAATGTCACAGGATCAGGAACAGAAAGGGAAAGTCAACCTCAGTGCACTCTTTGAATCATGTTTACTAAATCACATTCTTTCCATGAACCCAATAAAGTTTTATGACTGAACCAAGGTAATTAAGGGTTAAAGGAGTCATATTAGTGCAATAGATAGATACTGAGAACCTTATACTGACAATTTAATGAATTGAGTACATAGAAATGTCCCTTCAATTTCATTACCATACTTCTAACTCACCTTATTTGGTAGCTATATCTGTAGCCTTTTTAAATTTTACATACCAACCACAGTTTCCCCTTCCTCCTTCCTCTCTTCTCATTCCCTCCCCTATATTCCTACTACCCCAACCACAATCCTCTTCTTCTCAGTCTTCATTCAAGAAGGGGTAATTCCTCCCATGGGAGTCAAAAAGCAGGTCATATCTAGTTGAGGCAAGACCAAGCTCCTCCCCACTGCATTAAGGCTGGGCAAGGCATCCCACCATAGAGAATAGGTTCCAAAGAGCCAGCTCATGCATCATGGACAGGACCTAGTCCCAGTGCTAGGGACACACAAACAGACCAAGCTATACAGCTCTCACCCAGATGAAGAACACCAAGGTCAGTTCAATGCAGGCTGTCTAACTGCCTTTTCGGAGTCCTGAGCACCCACAAGCTCAGGTCAGTTGTCTCTGTGGGTTTCCCATCATGATCGTGAAGCTCCTTGCTCATATAATCCCTCCTTCTTCTTTAGCTGAACTATTGGAGCTCGGCACAGTGCGTGGTTGTGGACCTCTGCATCTGTTTCCATCAGTTACTGGATGAAGTCTCTATAATGACTACTAGGGAAGTCACCAGTCTGATTACAGGGGAAGGCTAGTTCAGGCATCAATTCCTCTCTTGCTAGGGGTCTTAGCTGGGGTCATCCTTGTGTTTTTCTGGGAGCTTCCCTGGCACCATGTTTGTCTCTAATTTCAAACTCCTGGATATAACTGTACTCTTAAGTAGTTAGGGTTTGTGATACCATACAAAACTTAAATTTTAAAAGGGGAATTATATAACCTTTATGATATGAAGCTGGTCATGATTTAACACAAGACTTGATGATTCTAAGCTCATATTCGCTTTGAATACACTGAATAGCCTTTCCCAAATGTTAAGATGAATAATGGTATATCATTTGCTGCCTTGTTTCCCCATCAAGGTTCACAGTCAAGCCTGGACAAAGTGATAGAAAATCTTGGAGCCATTAACTTGGGCAAGGTCAAGCATACACAGGGCTTTCTCTATATGATACTTGAAACAGCAAAGAAACTGGCTCCTTCCTTGGTGAACGTGAATAACTTAGTACGCAGCAGTGACAATACCAGGCCCATGTAAGTGTTTCAAAGCTGTTCTGTACCAGTCACTGTCTTACTAATGACATGCCTCCTGTGTTAGATTTCTGAAGTGATCGTTAGGAGGCCACCTTAAAGGATAGGGCTAAAATCAAAACATATCATTGTTTTGGAGTCTAGAAGGTAGAAATCAAGATCTGAGCAAGGCTGTGCTGCATTGGAATCCACAGGATAGAATTCCTTATGTTCTTTTCCCACACACATTGTCATTCCAGGAGTACCTTGGCTTGGGCTGCAATGCTCCACTCACTAAACTCACTTTCACCTGAGCTTCTTTGTCCTCTGTGTCTTTAGTTCTTTTATTTGTTGTGAGGACTCTTATCAGTAGATTTGGGACCCACAGAATAACTGAGATGAGCTTATATTGAAGTCTTAGACTTGATGTTCACAGATTTTTTTTCTAAGCATGATTATCTGCATAAAGGACTAGCAAGATGTCTCAATATCTAAAGGTGCTTGCTAACAAGTCTAATAACTTGAATTCAATCCATGGGGCCTATATGAAGAGAAAGATAACCTACTCCCAAAATTAGTATTCTGATTTTCACACATGAACATGTAACATCCATATACACACACACACACACACACACATATATGCATGCAATTAAAAATTTTACTTTCCTAGGTTACCATTTAACTAGCAGTGTCTTCACTACCTCTGCTAGCTTTTGCCCTGGAACCTATCCAACCAATATTTTGCAAAGTAGATTTCTAATTAATTTACTTTAAATAAGGATCATGTCTCTCTACTGCTAACAAGATTTCAAAGTTCCCTAACAAGCTTTCAAACCTTTCTGAACTTCTCAGCCCACTAAGGTGAGATTTTCATCTATTTCTCGGGCCTTATTTTGTTTCTTCCCTACAAAACTTCCAGACACTTTTAAAAATACTACAAGATTTTTTTAAACATAACCTGTCTTTTAGACATAAGACTAAAATCAGAGGTTGAGCCATTCTTTCAAATTAGTGTTCTGATGTAGGTAGTCTAAAGAGAAAGAGGTTGAGAGAAAGAGGTTGATTTTATAGACTGAGCTAAGCTAAAATAACACAAGCAAACTTTTGTCATTTCAGTGTTATTTCCCACATAAAATAGAAAATGAAGGCACACATTAGAATTTGACAGATTGGTTCACATCAGTTTACTTCATGTTAATTATTTTGGTTAGATTTAGAGGAAAGGGAACCTCATTCAAATTCTCTATCTCTCTCTTTTGCTCACTCACTAGCTCACTCTCTTGCTCTTTCCTTCTCTCTCTCAGAAAGTCAGTTCACACTGTAATATTGGTTAGGTGACATGAAGCATTATGTGAATGATTTAACATTGTTTCTAGTGTTAGAGCTAAATGCAGAAGGTACTGATGCTATGCCATAGCTTTAATGCAATTCTACTTGACCTTCATGAGCTCAGGTCTCCAAGATCAGCTCCCCTCTGTCTAAAACTTCTCTCCTATGCAGATGGGTCTGAACACTAATGACTTACTTTGTTATCCAGATCAGATCAGCTCACAAGTTCCTCATCACAGTCTGGGTAAATCACTTCAATAAAAGTCACCAATGCACAGGATTCACATTTATTTTACTCCTAGCACTCATGAGTAATTGAAACTAGTTAATTTATTCTACAGATTTGATATTTGATTCATCCTCTACCAATATTGAAAACCCTGCAAGACTTAGAATCATCAGGAGCTGCCACACAGTGGGTTTTAAATTAATACATGTTCAGTGAATTCTCTTTATGCAACAACTGAATCCTAATAAAAATATTTTGAACACATTTCACATTGTCCCATTTAAGTTTAACCTAATGCTGAGGAGAAGTAGAAGCCAGCAGTGAGCATGTGACTTGAGGATGCTCAGTTCTAAAGTGCTTTGTGAAATTTCCCTCCGGGAAGTACCCTCTTCTCCTGTAATACTACATGACAACCTGGAGTACACTCCCATTTAGAAGCTACTGGGAACTTTTGTTCTACTGTGAGCGAAAAGTTAGCCCAATCTCTTGACAGAAAGCCGAATCGAGTGGTGGAATAGTTTGCTTAGCTCATGAAAGAGTGGACCGGAGTTGAAGAAGAATGTCTAGCTCTAGCTCCAGAGCTCATTCCAAACTGACTCCTGAAACTCCCCACACCATTGCAGGTGTCTTCGGGCATCAGACTCAGTAATGTATGCTATCTTCATTTTACATTGCTGTGAATCTTTGCCCTTGACTTTATCTTTTGTTCAACACAATGCCTTAGGACTGCAAGATACCAAATTCTATGATCCTGAACTTTGACTTTTCTGTTTGCTACATATGTTTTGGGAAGTTTGCTTGTTTGTAAAATTTTTCCTTATACATAAAACAAGACTGATCATATTGAAGCTCCCTAACTGAAAGATCATATTTGAACTATGAGTCATGGGCAAATAAAAACTGCAAATGTTGCCTAAAGCATTTTTACTAGCTCTTAGGCGCTAAATCTGAGCCTCTATCACACACACTAACGTGCTAATCTATAGTGAAAGTCGCTTATTAGCCCTACTCACTAGATGGGGAAACACAAAAAGTGAAGAACAATTAATCAACAGTTAATGCACACAATGCTGATAAAAGCTCAGACAGTCTGGCTACAGAGCACACAGTCTTAGTGAGTCTGCTGTCTGACTCTTGGGGCAATTTAGGGGAAAATGAATAAAATTATTCATAACCTATGTGACTAAGGGCTGCTCTTTCCTCTTGTTCCCAACAGTAATCAAGAGTTGTTCAAACTCACCTCCCTGGATGTTACACATGCTGCATTGGTGAATAGCATCTGGCATTATGGTGGCAATGAGAAAAGTCAGAAATTCATTGAGCGCTGTATCCACAACTTCCCCAGCTCCTGTATTATGGGGCCTGAGGGGATTCCCGTGTCCTGGGGCCTGATGGACCACACTGGAGAAATGAGAATGGCAGGCACCTTGCCTCAGTACCGGAATCAGGGTCTCGTTTACCATGTTGCCTTCGACCAGATTCAGACTCTAAATGATCTTGGCTTCCCTGTATATGCACATGCAGATAAAGCTAACTTCACCATGCAGAGAGTGGTTGCCAGACTGGCTCATGTCCCCATGCCCTGTACTTGGAACCAGTGGAATTATGAGCCTCTATGAAGATGCAAAGAGTGTTGAGGGTACAGTCCTTGTAGATGGAGAAACAGCTGGGTGTATAGAGAGAAGTAATAAATTGTCATTAGGTAGACGTGTGTTTCTAGAAAGCAGGGGTATATCATGAACTGCCCACACCTTTTCTCTGCGCTCACATTGCTCATGCACTTAATTCCATTTCCTTGTCATGCAGAAGGTCACTGTCTCCTGCTCCAAGTCTGTCACAGGTCTCCCATTCTCAAGATGCCTCTAACACAGTGGTTCTCAAACTTCCTAATTCTGATACCCTTTAATACATTTCCTCATGTTGTGGTGAACCCTAACCATAAAATTATTTTTATTCCTACTTTATAACTGTAATTTTGCTACTGTTATGAATTATAAAATATACATGAGTTTTCTGATGGTCTTAGGCAACTTTTGTGAAAGGGGCGTTTGACCCCCCCCAATGGTTTTGCAAGATGAAGTTTGAGAACACTGCTCTAACACATTTAACTGAATCATGTTTTTTTTCTACTTTGCTTTTACAGCTTCTGATCCATGCCCATTACAAGGAGATTTGTTTTGTGACCTGCTGCACCACACACATTCATACCGCCTCTGGATATCTGTTGTTTTTCTTTTATTGACTTGAGGAGTAGCTGTTATATTGTTTTTATGTAAAAACTACTACACATGCATGAACAGATGCACAATGTGTGTGGTGAAATTGTAGAATTATTAAGAAATAAACTAGGGATCAACAGGTACAGATGCCTGCAGCCAAGCCTTTTTACCTGAGGTCAATATCTAGGACCCACATTGTGGAAGACGAAAACCAATTGTATCAAGTTGTCCTCTGGCCTCCACGAGTGTGCCATGACATGGATACTCACAAATAAATAAATGTAATTTTAAGAAAGGACTAATTTTCTTTCATTTACATTGACTTTTCACCATTAGTTCTCACACCAGGAAAGAGAAGTTAGCATTGTTCTAAAGGTTGAGCTTTGTTACTTCACTATAATGTTCATATTTAATAAAACTATTCTTTATTTATAGAAGCATAAATGTTAGAAGGCAGAGCACTGTGGGGAGAGGAGAAAACAATAGCACTCAAAACAGAAAAATGGATGTCTTTGCGTAGGAGAGAGAGAAAAGGGGAGGGTGAAGAAGGAGAAGAAAAACAAAACTCGGGGGCTAAAGGAAGTTAAGGGGGGAGAGAGAGAGAGAGAGAGAGAGAGAGAGAGAGAGAGAG
>NW_026067909.1:21131667-21134393 GCF_014885135.2 Alexandromys fortis
GGGAGAGAGAGAGAGAGAGAGAGAGAGAGAGAGAGAGAGAGGGAGGGAGAGAGAGATCTTGGATTGTGGAAAGACCATCTCTTCAGTAAAGAGGAAAATGTTGTGTCTGAACTTTTATTAGCTGAATTTAAATAAATTTTCTGGAGTATGTTCAAATAGTCGGGACTTTAGACAACCGTCTAAAGCTCCAACAGCAGACAGCCCCTGAGTTCTTCCCTCCAGTTCTCAAATCCTTCTGCTGCCAGTCCTGTGGCTCCAAACAGTTGTTTAATTTGTTTTTCCCCCTCAAATTTTCTGGAAATGACAGAATATTTATATTCTTTTTCAATCTAAAGTCAAGTTGCACAGGGGTTCATTTTAAAACAAGGCTTTAATTGCCTTTCTTATTCCATTTGAAGTCAGCTATGTTTTTAGGAACTTATAAATTATATAGTGTATATATTTATGTGTGTATGTGTATTTACATCTATTTACAGTCTTAGTTTCTTAAATGTTTAAACATATACCAAATTATTTTTGAATTTTATTTTCACTTTAATTTTTTTAAGATCTGTCTTAGCAACAGAATCATCCAAAATAGCAATTTTTTTTTAATTTTGAAAAAAGAGAATAAATTAAAAAGAATCAAAAGTGCCATGCTAAGTTACAAGAAAACTGTAATAATAACTATAGATTAGTGATGGGATAAATATTTAGATAAATGAAGCAGAGTAGAGAATACAGAAATCAGCCTACACAAAGTTTTGACAACTGAATTCTAATTTTAAAAAGTGTAAAGAGAATATCAGGAATCATCCCTGCCTTCTCTGCATCCCAGGGACTGCTGTCCCGGTGGTGGGCTGCTGGTGCTGTACCATCCGGGTTTGTGGGTGAGATCTAATACAAAATAGCAAATTCTAAAGTTCAAATATAGGACTGGAAAGTTAGTTCAGTCATTAAGAGCACTGACTGATCTTTCAGAGGACTCCTGTTTCATTCATAGAACCCAAATGATGACTCACAATCATCCTCAACTTCAACTACATGGGCTCTGATGCCTTCTTCTGGCCTCTGCAGGCACCCGCATGTGCATTGTACACACACACACACACACACACACACACACACACACACACACACACACTATGAAGCTTAAAGAAATACAATTCCAATGTAAACATAATAAATTCAGAGAATTTACAAATACAAAAGATCTTCCAGACATTTCTGGTTTATTCATTTATTTATTTTACATGATGACCACAACCTCTCTTCCATCTTATCTTCTCACTCTCTCCCCTTTCCTCCCCTTCACACCCCAAATTCACTCCTTCTCTGAATTTGCTCAGAAAGGGACAGGCTTCTCTGTATGTCAGCAAGGCATGGCCTATCAAGATGCCATAAACCCCTAAGACTCCCTTATTCAGTTTGGGCAAGGCAATCCAGCATGAGTCATAGATTCTCAAGAGCCAGTCAAAGCAGTGGGGATACCCCCTTCTTCCATAATCAAAGTCCCACAAATAGACCCAGCTACACAACTGTCTGACATGTGAAAAAGGGTCTTGATCATCCCATGCAATGTAGGTGACACAGTTCAAACTGGTGAGTAAAATAGAAAAATTCCTGTGAACTGTATTATGAGTTCCTATACATATGTGCGCTTTAAAACTTGATCAATTATACTCAGATTTTGGGTCACTTGGCCAGCATGCGTAACTCAGCATCACTGTTCCCCTTGTACCCACCAGATTTCCTAATTGTCCATAAGAACTGGAAGGAGATAATTACTGAATACACTAAATAATGAAGGAATAAAAAATTAATATGAAGGCTCTTTTAGCTCTTTTTTGTTTTACTTGTCACATATATAATTTTCCACAGCTAATATTGAGCTATTGCTTAATAAATGTAGAAATTCTTATACCATACATAATATAACAAATACCTTATTTAACTAAAATGTTTAGAACCAGAGAGAATGTAATAACATAATAATTTAATAAATAGTTGCACTCACTACTAGACTTTGCCATTAGATATTTGTTAGCTATGGCGTTAATCATCATTTGAAACTTAAATAAATGTATTTCAATACCAGTTTGTTTTCTCCATAATCCATATGTTTAATTTACTTAGTAGCCCATCACTTACCCTGAAGAGGGGTCCAGAGGCCTCACAAGATTACCAAAGAGTTCACTGGATACAATTGCTTAATACCTGCACTTTCAGGGAAGAAGAACTCAGTGGCCAGCTTTTAATTATGTTAACAAAATCTCAGGAAACAAACAGAAATTAATAACACAACAAAACACTAAGGCTAGAGAGATGGGTTGGTGATCAACAACACTTTCTGCTAAACCAGGAGAACGGGAGTCTGGATACAACATGTCAGGTGGTTCACAAACACCTGTAACTCTAACTCCAAGGGATGTGACACCCACACCCACGGGCTCCTACAAGCACCCACCCGCCCCCCACACACACACGATACAACACTCAGATACAAATACATGTATATTCACACAATTGGAGTAAAATAATTTTTTTATTGAAAAAAGATTCCTGCTTCCTCCCAGCCACCCATTTCCCTCCCCCTCCTCCCACCCTTCTCCCCCTCCCCCTCTCCTCTCCCCCTCCCTCTCCAGTCTGAAGAGCAGTCAGGGTTCCCTGCCCTCTGGAAAGTCCAAGGTCTTCTCCCCTCCGTCCATGTCTAGGAAGGTGAACATCCAAACTGGCTAGGCTCCCAC
>NW_026067909.1:21135452-21141064 GCF_014885135.2 Alexandromys fortis
GCGAAGAATTAGAAGATGTTATAAAAAACCTCCCTACCAAAAAGAGCCCAGGACCAGATGGTTTCAATGCGGAATTCTACCAGAACTTCCAAGAAGACCTAATACCTATACTCCTTAATGTATTTCACAATATAGAAACAGAAGAGTCATTGCCAAATTCCTTTTATGAAGCTACAGTCACTCTGATACCAAAACCGCACAAAGACTCAACCAAGAAAGAGAATTATAGGCCAATCTCACTCATGAACATCGATGCAAAAATCCTCAACAAAATATTGGCAAACTGAATCCAAGAACACATTAGAGTAAAATAATTTTTAAAAATTCTTGGCAATCCAGAAAATGAGAAAAGGCCAAGTGTGCTTTTTTTTTTCTAGAATTCTTTTCCAAAGCAATTTGGAATTCACATGTAAGTCTGAGTAATAAAAAATATCCTAGTATTATTTATATTCATCAAAATTTACAGATTAAGCATAAATCATTCTTATGACCCTTCACAGCTATATGTGTGCCCAACAGATGGATTATATACATGAGGCAAACACACAAGCAGTGGGAACACACCCACAGCTCTTCTTAGGGAAGAAATGCAGTTCTTACAGAAGACATGAAGTGACACATGAGAGAAATTATAGACAGGAACAACTGGTCATTTACAGTCAGTAACTACACAGCTCTTCCAGGAGGAGCTCCCTATCAGAGAGTCATTCATCTGGTAGGTCGACCTTCTGGATACTAGTTATCACTCCTGAGACACCCCCCCCCCAATTCCACTGTTAGGAGTCCTACATAAGTCTCAAGCCAAATAGTGTACCATTTATAATGCTGGTGACCCAAGGCCAGCCCCATGAGGGGCAGCTAGACCAACTAGTTTATGATTGTCACCCTCTATGTATTTCTTTGGGATTTAACAACTGTGGGACAGGCAAGATAGAAACCTCAGTCAACAGAGGAAGAGAAGAGAGAGGCAGAGGCTGCCTCTCCAGAAGAAAGACAGACAGACACAGAGAGAGGGTGGGAGAGCTGCTTGCCTTGGAGAAGGGAGAGGTTGGCAGTGGGCAGGGCTTGTCTCCTAAGGGGACATCGTACCCAGATGAAGGACGATGCCATCAGATTACACACAACAACAGTATGAATGAAGTGGGCCCAGAGCAGACCAACACAGGCTCTGTGACTGCCACTTCAGTCTTTGTGAACCCCTAAGAACCTTGCTTAGCTGATTCTGTAGGCTATGTTCTTCTAGTGTCCTCCACCCTTCTGCCTTCTGCAATACTTCCTCTCCCTCTTAAGCTCCCTCTAAAATCTCTGCCTAGTGTTTAGCTATGAGTCTTTTCATCTGCTCCCATTGAGTTTGTGGAGGAAGCCACTCTTATGACAACAGGGGTAGGCACTAAGCTATGAGTATAGCAGAATGTCATTAGGAATCATTACATTGATTTTTGTTGTGCTATTTTGTTTTATTTTTGTCACTGGTGTTTGATGCTTGACCTCTGTGGTGATTTGAAAGAAATGACCCCTATAAGCTCATAGAGAGTAGCATTACTAGAAGGTGTGTCCTTATTAGAGTAGGTGTGACTTTGTTGGAGGAAGTACATCTCAAGAAGGTAGTCTTTCAGGTCTTAAATGCTCAAGCCATGTCTACTGTGACATTCACTTCCTGCTGCCTGCTTCTTTAGATGTAGAACCCTCAGCTCCTTCTCCAGCACCATGTCTGTCTGCATGCCACCATGTTTCCCACCATGACTGTAATGGACTAAAACTCTGAAACTGTAAGTCAGCCCCAATTAAATGTTTCCTTTATAAGAGTTGCTAGAGCCACAGGGTCTCTTCACAGCAACAGAACCCCTAAGATAATCTCTGAACCATCCCTCTCTGAATCTTGTCCCTGCAGGCTGTATTGGGCATGAACTCAGTCTTAAGGCTTGTGCATGCTGACCACACACACAAGCTCTAAGCCACAATTGCCCTAGGACATATAGAAGAAAGAACATGTTGTGGGTAGAAGGTATGTGTCTTGGTTAGTGTCCCAGTTCTACCAAAGGGAGCCTATCTGGTTATAAAAGATGGCCACTTCAGGCTCCATATCCTCCATTATGAGGAAATCTTATTAAGGTCACCGTCGTAGGTTCCATGAAGTTTTCACAGCATTAGGTTTTCACATCACCCCTTAAATGGCTTTAAAAGTGCCCTGGAATATTTATGTTTCTCATTATGTCCCTCTGCAAGGTCTTCTGAATGTTAGCGATGCTCATTTATCCTTAATAAAGTTGTACCATCTCTTGTCACTAATACAATCTGTCCCCTCACTCCACTCACACTGATCTCCTTAATGTTCTTCTCAACTATAAGAATGTCTCCACCTCAGGATGCTTGAATTTGTTGCTTCCTTGGATGGAAGTTTCCTTGACTACATTCAGGTCTCTCTGTAAAGAGATTCAGAGTCTGACTTCTTCATAAGACAGTCACTTTCCTTCCCATTTACACTGCCCCTCCACTCTGCCTTGTCTTCAAAGTGCTCATCAGCACCTAAGCTGCATTCTAAATCAAAGTGAGTGCATTAGCTTGGTCAGTTTTAATTACACAAGCCTGCTTGTTACCCTTGCCTGTCCCTTCTAATGTGGCCAAGAAGCTGAAGCTAGATAGGTCATGGATCTAGGAGGAAAGCATTTTTTGTATGCTAAAGGAGCATAGCAATAAGGTGATTCCTAATGATGTATTATTGATACACCCATAGATCAGTACCTTGCCCAGTCCTCACCAGAACAACTTCTTCTTGTTGTAAATGAGAACTTACAGAGATGCACAATGGGACAGTACACAGAATACAAGAAACTTGAAGTGCTTAGTGCTAAATAGAATATCATCAAAACCTTGTCCTCAAGGCCTAGGGATCTATCTGGTAGAGAATACAGAACGACTGTAAGAGCTGGATGTGATGGGTGACTTTCAGACACAACAGGACTGAATCAGTATGTACAAACCAACAGATACTGGAATGCACATGTTCAAGTGAAATGAGGTCCCAGCACTGAGAGGGGACATGGACATGGCCTCACATCCCTAACAAATAAGCTGTCTTCAATAGACAGCCACTGCTTTTATCAACAAAATCTCCCTGGATATGTTAACCACATATCAGGACATTCCCCATACCCTGTGCAAGTAGGTGCCTAGCCCAAAACAAACTCAATGTTTTATGTAGACTTTTTGTCTCATTTTGCTTTGTTTTGGGAATGTTTTTCTTATTGTTCTTTTGATTGTGTATTTTGATTTCTATTACTGTGTTATGTTGTTTTGTGTCTTTGTTCTGAGAAAGAGGAAGAGCATAAAGTTTGTTAGGTATGGAGAATCTGGAAAGAATAGAAGTAGGGGAAAATATAATCAAAATATCTGAAAATTTTTTCAATGAAAAGGAGCAAAAATAAAAATACAATGCTCTTTAGAAATGTTTGCATGGAGATTGGTTTGTGGGATATATGGTTACACTTTATATTTGACATATTATTTGTGTTTGGATACTCAACTCTGATAGCAGAGCTTGTTGAAAATACATTATGTTTCAGTCCGCACCATTATAGCAGAATACCGAAGATAGTAATTTATGATTAACAGAAATTTCTTGTCCCATAAATTGGAGGCTTTGAAGTTAAAGATTAAAAAGTCAAAGTCTGGGGAGGGACTTTATGCTGAATCATTAATCTTAAAGGCAAAATGGGAGCAAGAAAATTCCATTGAATTAATTCACTTCAGCTTATAAATCAGTTCCTTAAGCAAAACCTACAAAACAAAAATCCTTACTTTGATCTATTTTATTTATCTTTCATTTTATTCTTTAAATTGACATTTTCTAATGTCCCACATTCAAGAGCATAGACTATTTGTTTGGCTTGATCTATTCTACTGTAAATGGTCTCCATTACATTTTAATTTTATTTATAGTGTTTCAGACTCGGGATTTATTTGATTCTTAGAAAGTTTTCATTTCAATATGTCATTAAATATTACTTTTCCTTTTTTCTTTTTTATTATTATTTATTTATTTATTTATTAAAGATTTCTGTCTCTTCTCCACCACCGCCTCCCATATCCCTCCCCCTCCTCCAATCAACTCCCCCTCTCTCATCAGCCCAAAGAGCAGACCGGGTTCCCTGCCCTGTGGGGTGTCCAAGGACCTCCCACCTCCTTCCAGGTGAACATCCAAACAGCCTAGGCTCCCACAAAGCCAGTATTTGCAGTAGGATCAAAACCCAGTGCCATTGTTCTTGACTTCTCAGCAGTCCTCATTGTCCGCTATGTTCAGTGAGTCCGGTTTTATCCCAAGCTTTTTCAGACCCAGGCCAGCTGGCCTTGGTGTGTTCCTGAAAGAACATCCCCATTGTCTCAGTGTGTGGGTGCACCCCTCACGGTCCTGAGTTCCTTGCTCGTGCTCTCTCTCCTTCTGCTCCTGATTTGGACTTTGGGCTTGTAATCCGATGCTCCAATGTGGGACTCTGTCTCTGTCTCCTTTCATCGCCTGATGAAGGTTAATATCCAGGAGGATGACTATATGTTTTTCTTTGGGTTCACCTTCTTATTTAGCTTCTCTAGGATCTCATATTATAGGCTCAATGTCCTTTATTTATGGCTAGAAACCAAATATGAGTGAGTACATCCCATGTTCATCTTTTTGGGTCTGGCTTACCTCACTCAGGATAGTGTTTTCTATTTCCGTCCATTTGCATGCAAAATTCAAGAAGTCATTGTTTTTACTGCTGAGTAGTACTCTAATATGTATATATTACATACTTTCTTCATCCATTCTTCCATTGAAGGGCATCTAGGTTGTTTCCAGGTTCTGGCTATTACAAAAAATGCTGCTATGAACATAGTTGAGCATATACTTTTGTTGTATGATAGGGCATCTCTTGGGTATATTTGCAAGAGTGGTATTGCTGGGTCCAGGGGTAGGTTGATCCCAAATTTCCTTAGAAACTGCCATACTGCTTTCCAAAATGGTTGCACAAATTTGCATTCCTACCAGCAATGGATGAATGTACCCCTTTCTCCACAACCTCTCCAGCAAAGGCTATCATTGGTGTTTTTGATTTTAGCCATTCTGACAGGTGTAAGATTGTATATTAAAAGTTGTCTTTATTTGCATTTCCCTGATCACTAAGGAAGTTGAGCATGACCTTAAGTGTCTTTTGGCCATTTGAACTTCTTCTGTTGAGAGATCTCTGTTCAGCTCAGTGCCCCATTTTATAATTGGGTTGATTAGCCTTTTACAGGCTAGTTTCTTGAGTTCTTTATATATTTTGGAGATCAGACCTTTGTCAGTTGCGGGGTTGGTGAAGATCTTCTCCCAGTCAGTAGGTTGCCTTTTTGTCTTAGTGACAGTGTCCTTTGCTTTACAGAAGCTTACCAGTTTTAGTAGGTCCCATGTATTCAATGATGTCCTTAATGTCTGTGCTGCTGGGGTTATACATAGGAAGTGGTCTCCTGTGCCCATGTGTTGTAGAGTACTTCCCATTTTCTCTTCTATCAGGTTCAGTGTGTTTAGATTGATATTGAGGTCTTTAATCCATTTGGACTTGAGTTTTGTGCATGGTGATAGATATGGATCTATTTTCATT
>NW_026067909.1:21141352-21253453 GCF_014885135.2 Alexandromys fortis
GGGATTTTGATGGGGATTGCATTGAATCTATAGATTGCCTTTGGTAGAATTGCCATTTTTACTATGTTGATCCTCCCAATCCAAGAGCAAGTGAGATCCTTCCATTTTCTGGTGTCCTCTTCAATTTCTTTCTTCAAAGACTTAAAGTTCTTGTCAAATAGATCTTTCACTTCCTTGGTCAGAGTTACCCCAAGATATTTTATGCTATTTGTGGCTATCGTGAAAGGTGATGCTTCTCTGATTAAATATTAATTTTCATTTTGGGTCAAAAATAGTATTTCTACCTAATTTGAAGTTTTATTGTTTTCAATATTACAGCTGAAGCTGCCTAAAGAAGATGAGAAAGTCCTTCAGAGTTCCTGCATCATGAAAGAGTCTGCCAGACATTCTGTAGGACACAGAAGAAAGTGACTGACAAACTTACCAATATAGGTGGAACTGTCTTTGAAATTCCTTCTTCATGAAAATGTCTGCCAGAAACTATGGGCCTACAGGCTGATGATGGATGCCCCGATGTTACAGAAGAACATTGGGTAACTATCAAGGAAGTGAAATGTCTCTGTCAATTATAGAGTTTTGGAAGTTGCTTACAAAGTACTTCCTGTTAACTGAGGTAACACTACATCCTTCTAGAGTCTTTGATGGAGTTGAAACATAGATAGTTATAATTGTAGTTTTCCTTAGTTATTATAAAACATAAAGTAGATATAAATGTTGTAACTGTAAGTCTTGTTTGATGCCTATTTTGTTATATGTAATTTTACCATGTTAAAGTTAAAACCTTTCTCTCCATTTAAGTAGAAAAAGGGGAAATGGTGTGGGAAGTCCTTCTTTATATGTGTTACTTTTATTGGTTAATGAATAAAGAAGCTGCCCTGGCCTGTGATAGGGCAGAGTAAAGATAGGCAGGGAAAAACTAAACCAAATGCTGAGAGAAAGAAGGCAGAGTCAGGAGATATCATAGAGCCACCAGAGAAGAAAGACATGAACTGCCATCCGGAACCTTGCCAGTAGGCCACCAACCTCATGGTAAAATATAAAATAATAGAAAATGGTTAACCAAAGATATAAGAGCTAGCTATCAATATGCTTAAGTGATTGTCCTAGCGGTGATTTAAATAATATAAAAAATTTGTTGTTCTGACTAATTATTTTGTTTAGCAGTGCCGTAAACATCCCTAGACTATGAAGTTGTTTTTAAAAGTAAGAAATAAAGGTTCCTTTTTCAGTTAAAAAAAGTAACAAAAATTTTAATCAGTGAATGAGTGGATGGATGAGTATTAGTCAATTGGTAATGAGGGTCACAGGATAATTGTGAGAGTTTGGCTTAAATTAAAGCTGTAGTAAATGTTTTAAAAAGTCCAAACAACTTCTAGATTTATTTTTTGAAGACTTGATTTCTCTGTAGCTTTCAAGCCTGTGCCCTTCTTGAACTCACAGAGATCAGCCTGCCTCTGCCTCCTGAGTTCTGGGTTTAAAGGCATGTGCTACCACTGTCCAGCCAGGATATGTCTTCTTAAGAGGGTTGTTGAAATGTAGGGAAATGAGGAACAATGACAATTTGGAGGGAGGAGGCTTTTATTAGGAAGACATCTCAGAACATAATATCTGCAAATATTTGAAAAGCAAGAAGGAAAAGCACTTAGTACATTTGTGTTTCATGTAGAAATAAGTAATTTCTTCTTGCCAGTATTATCTTTGCTGAGGGCAGGTCAAAAGTCACTTTACCATAAATTTAGTCAAGTTAGTTGACAGGAACTTGGTTTCAATGGATCAGTGAATTTGGACAGTACAGTTAAACATTTATAAGGACCAGGATGGCAGGGTGGTGTTTATATCAAAGGACTTTTTACTGTAAGTTCAACCCATTTTAGAAATGGCTTTAAAGAGATGTGGTAGGCTGAAAGGAGAAAAATGTGGCCACATTTTTGTTAATAAGTATTTTTCCTCTCATTTTCTGTTGGGTATTAGCATGTCAGCTCATCCTTCATGAGATAAAGAGGATCCAACACCCCGGCCGCTTGGCTAGCTCATGCCCGAAATAACAACACACAAACTGTATTCATTTAAAGAACTGCTTGACCCATGAACTCTAGCCCTTAAAGGCTAATTCTCGCACCTGGACTAGCCCATTTCTAATGATGTGTGTAAGCAACCCAAGGTGCGCTTACCAGGAAGATTCTAGCCTACATCCATCCTGGGGAGCTTCATTTCGTGCATCTGCCTGGGAGAGCGGAGCATGGCGTCTCTGCTCCAGACCAGAGCTGTCGAGTCTACCCAGGAGCAGAGCAGAGTCTGACCTCACTTCCTCTTCTGCCCAGCATCCTATTCTGTTTTCTCCTCCCCCCTATGTTCTAAGCTATGAGGCCAAGCAGTTGGTTTATTATAATTAACCAATGACCTTCCTCCATCATGTACT
The DNA here is from genome assembly GCF_014885135.2 of Alexandromys fortis. NCBI lineage: Eukaryota > Metazoa > Chordata > Mammalia > Rodentia > Cricetidae > Alexandromys > Alexandromys fortis. The sequence goes on from NW_026067909.1 coordinate 21,143,772, forward strand.
TGTTTGGGAGAGAATTTTGAACTGTTGAAGCTCTGGCACACTATACTAAGAATGTAAACTAATATAGCAATTTTGGGGAAAAAGATAGTTCTTATTTATTTATTTATTTATTTATTTAAAAGAAAACAAGCTATCTTTTTTTCATTTTACATACCAATCCCAGTTCCCACTCCCTCCTCTCCTTTCATTCCCTCCACCTTCCCCCCCACCACACCCCCATCCACTCCTCAGAGAGGGTAAGTCACATTACTTTGGGGAAGGTCCAAGGCCCTTCCTACTATATCTAGGCTGAGCAAGGTATCCATCCAAAGAGAATAAGTTCCAAAAAAGCCAGTACAAGCAGTAGGGATAAATTCTGGTGCAAATTTCAAACTAGAAAAACTAGGGGGAAAAAACATCCTAAGTGAGGTATCTGTCAGGGACCAACCCAGACATAAATCATTTCTCATACCAGAGTAGATGTGTGGGAATAAATGAATACACAATTTACACGACAGTATCAGGAGGGAGTTTCAGAGATCATTCAGATCCTGAAATTCACACACATTAATTTTCCAAACAGCTTGTGTATCAAGGTAAACTGAGCGGGAAGTTTAACCAAAAAGTTTATTAGCAATTGTTTCCTAGGTAGCAGGGGAATGACTTAGGTCATGTTTTTGTCTATGCCTAGTTTGTCACATACACTGAAAAACACCTCTTCCCCAGGCGACCTCTGTGGAGGCCCAAAGAGGCCAAAGGTCAGAGAGTTTTGGACTTGTTTCTAGTTTATTCAAGGTTATTGTACTTCTACCTCAAACTAAGTTTCCCACCTAGTTGTAAATCAGAGAGTTCTGCTCTCTCAAGGCCGTTGTCAACAGGTGCAGCTAGTTGCCAGGTCTTGTGCTCCTGGAATAGTGGAGTAGTTGGTTCCTGCCTAACACAAAAATCTAAGGATCCAACTCAGTTCCAATTCCCTTTATGGAAATATATTGGGATTCCACTCAGGGAACGGTTTGCCTACAGATTGTTTGGTCTAGGGTATGAGTCTAGTGCAGTGTGTGAGTGTGATGATTGTAGCCAGTGATTTTCAATTGGTATGTTAATGCAGTCTTTTGTTTTACTCCTACCTTTTGGAGTTAGGGGTATATTAAGCAGTTGGAAATTAAACACAGGTGAATTTTCAGTACTCACTGAAATATTCCCTCCCGATACTATCCTATATGTTTCTACATTTTATTATTTTCATTCGTGTCTTTGTATTTTTTACTATATTTCTAAATTTCCATGGCCCCACCCTGGAGAAATGTATTTTTGTCTAGGCTGTCCCGTGACAGACCCCCTAATTTACAATAGAAGAAGCAGAATGACATTAGCATATCCTTGCCACTTGCTTGGATGACTTCAGGTTGTTTTACTGTCAAAAAGCCAGGCGACCAACTTCTATGTAGAAGGTGCAAATGGTGCTTTGTATGTTGCTCAGAATTCTGACCACCAGATAATGTAGACTATGGGCCTGCACAATTCAGCCCCCACATTTCCCTCCTTTCTATTAATTTTAATAATGCCTGTGCTTCTGCAAGAAGATAGATGGTGGCATCTGTCTGAGGCAAAAACTTCTTTGTTTACCCAGACTTACCCATCTTCAGAACAGGCATCCTAACCATGCAAATTCCTGTCTTAGGTATCAGGAGAGAAGCTTCAGAACCATCTCTGACTGCTGACCTCTGTGAAACAACAGTGATTAAGGGACAGAAAGACCTTTGGGTTCTGTGTCCCAGAGCCATATTTCCTTGTCTGGGGAGATCACAATGTTTTATGAATAAGCATGCTCCTAAAGGCTACAGTCTTCTAGTTAAAGGAGAGGAAGGTTGTCTGAGTTGGAAATGTTTTCTTCAGCTGGCCTAGAGAGCCTCTTAGTTTGATACTGCATCAAAATCTGGAGCTCTTAACACATGCATTAAATCCAAACATTTACAGGGTGTGTCAAACTTTTCTCAACATCTTATAAGCAGTTACAAACATTACCAGGTTAATATCATAATTCTAGAAAGGGAATTAACAATAAATCCACAATTTGACATATCACAATTTTCTTAAATCCATTCTAATCAACAGAAAAGAAATTATTTTTCTGATGGGTGAGAGTCCAATGACATTGCTGTTATCAAATACCAGTTCCAGTCTCTGAGCATCAGTTAAACTCTCGGGCTGCCCCACTCGAAAGTGAAGAGGGGCTTCAGTCGTTCCTTATTTTGAGTCTTTCTTTCCCTAAGGGGAAAGTTTAGGTCTTACTTCTCAGGTCCAATATTTTAATTAAAATGAGTTCTGTGTCCAAAGATTAAAACAGTCAAATGTTCAGTCTGCATTTCTAGTTCAGCTCCAAAGCAAGCAGGATTCACACTACAAGCAAGCTGTAGTCATCACAGTCATTCTCCCTGTGAAAAGCAGAACAAGCATACCCTCAACCCCAAATAAATATAGGGCCGGGCCTTTTTATAACCCAGGGCAAAGGCTTTTTCACCCTGCCTTAGCAAAGGTCACCTTGGTGTCATCATGGCAGAATCTGTATGCAGCTTTGCCCATCAATCAAAGATGTATGACTTAAGGCATTATATGGTGATCCTTGATTCTCTTGTTTTTATCCTTTTAAGTTGTTTTTAAAGGGCGATGGCACGCTCCACCATTCCTTTTCACTATTCACCATATATGCAGTTTTTCCATTGGAAGAACCGTCTGTAAAATTTAGCATAACATCCTTTAAGGGATCTTTTGCTATAACCTAAGGAAAATATATAATTGTTCAAATGGGAAAAGATTATGAATCTGGGCATTAAATTGAGCAAATGCAAATGTCTAAGAATCACTCTTTTAAAATTATCAATTAACCTATTACTTAGTATAAGAAACGTTGACCATAGTCAATTCTGTGCCAAAATATCCCCTAGATTCTATATGGCTGTTCTGTACTAAACAAGCTACCTCTTCAAATTAAGAGTTTAATATCCTGACTTGCAAAACAGGGAAGTACAACCATAAAAAATGGACCATTTTTGCCCATAAACTGCCATAAAATAACTTTTGTATTTGCTGTTTTTGTATAGACTACTCTACCTGCTTGAGTCTGGTAGCTTCTGTAAGCTGTCTACTAAAAATTTTTTCATTGCTTCCTTTAAGAATTTTACTTAGTGGCTGAAGATCTCCCACAAGAACATTATAATTAGGGTTTTAGCCATTGTATGTCTTATTAAAAGTTTGCAAACTATCTTCCTTTTAAGTTGCGAGGCTGTCTAGCAGACAGGAAAATAGAAAAAAAAAACATATTTAACAAATGATGCCTGGATAATTGTATATCAACAGGTAGAAGAATGAAAACAGATCCACATTTATGGCTATGCACAAAACTCAAATCCAAATGGATCAAAGAAAAGCCTGGACATAAAACCAACAATACTGAACCTCATAGAAGAGAAAGTAGAAGTACACTACATCTCCTGAAACTAAGAAGCTTCTGTCTTAATGATCAGAGAGATACAAACCAAAATAGCTCTGAGATTCCACCTTATCACTGAAGGAATTGCCAAGATTAAAAACACTGATGCCAAATTATACTGAAGAGAATGTGGTGGGGGAAAAAAACTCCCCCATAGCTGGTAAAAGTGCAAATTGGCACAGCCACTTTGGATACCTGTATGGCAATTTCTCAGAAAATTAGGCAACAAACTACCTTAAAACTCAGCAATGCTACTTTCAGGTATATACACAAAGGATGATTAATCATACCACAAGGACATGTGCTCAATGATGTTTTTAGCAGAATTATTTGTCATAGCCAGAAACTGGAGACAACCTAAATGCTCCTCTCTTATACAGGTGATAAATGAGCCGAGAAAGAAATCAGAGAAATATCACACTTCACAATAGCTATCAATGACATAAAATATCTTGGAGTAATTTTAACCAAACAAGTGGAAAAACCTGTATGATAAGAACTTTAAATCTTTGAAGAAAGAAACCGAAGACACCTGAAAATGGAAAGATTTCCTATTCTGGGAAGAAACAACCAACATAGCAAAACTGGCACTTTTACCAAAAGTAATCTACAGATTCAATGAAAATGCCCATTAAAATTACAGCAAAATTCTTCACAGTCTTTGAAAGAACAATCCTCAACTTCATAAGGAAAGCAAAAACTCAGGATGGCCTAAACAATGCTAAACATTCCTGTACAACAAAGGAACTTCATAATCCCTGTCTTCACACTCCATTACATAGCTACAGTACTGAAAACAGCCAGATATTGGCATAAAAATGGATATGAGGACCAAAGAAAGTTAATTGAAGACACTGGCTATCAATCCACATGCCTATGAACACCAGATTTTTGACAAAGAAGCAAGAAATGTGAAAAGAAAAAGAAAGTATTTTTAACTTGCTTGTTTTTAGTTTTAACTGTCCTGAAGCTGTAGTTCTCTGAGGCTACCTTTTTGCAAACCTGCCTCTTAGTGTTTTGCTGAAGTTAGGCCACATGGCAGGAGTTGGGACATTTTTCCTCCTTCCACTGCTTGGCTTGGCCTTCCTGCTGCTCTTCGGACCAGGGAGGGCCTATTTCCATTCTTTGTTCGGCCTGGGCACAGGCCATGCTTTCTAAGTTTAAAAGTCCCATCAGAGGTCACTGCTAAGGGTGGCTGGTACATTTACAGGCTCTCTGGTGTCTGCCAGTGTGGCTGCTCTAAGACCATAGCATGTAATCACAAGCTCTGGAGGGTGTAGCTGCACCAATTTTTATGATCTTTGCCTTTATATTTTAACTTGTAATCATAAAATTAGGAGAATTCCTGAATCCTTTCCTCTGTTCTATTGACCAACTCTGGATGCTGACTGTGGGAGGTAAAATTAGCTCTCTAAACTTTCTTTGACTCCTGATTGCCTTTGTAGCTCCACCACATCGCTGAGTTAAACTCAGATGGCTCCAGCACCTGCGCGTGGACTGCCACGATCTCAGCTGGCAGAAATGACCAGGTGAGGGCTAGCAGAAATGCTGTGTTTCCTTCACTCTTCCTGCCATGCAGCAGTGATAGAAGATAAACAAAGCACAATAAGAGAAGCCAGGGTCTCACTTTGGCTTCTCCGAGACCCAGAGCCTCCCGAAGCTGATGGCACAGATGTTACCACCGCAGGGGCGGGAACATGTTATTTACAGACTCTAAATATCTCTGCTTTTGTTTCTATTCCACCTTAGCCCCTTTAACTATCAACATACAAAACTGAATGCTGTCTCCTTGTACCATATTTATAACCATATACGGCTTTATCAAATTTAATGATATCCACAGCTTTTCTTCTACTGTGGAAACAAAAGCAAAATACCTTCCCCAGTATAACGCATATACTGGTTTCCATTTTGAGGTCAATACATCTTTAAAGTATATGGACTGACTTAATTCAGTAGTTTTTTCTACTATCCAATGTCTCTCCACAGCTGTTGCTCCTGTCTCAATAACCTTTAGAAAATTCAAAGTCAATAAAGCATTATGCAATCATTTCTGGGGGTATTTATCCATTCTTTTTATTTAACATATCCTTTGGAGTTCGATTTGATCTTTCTATGACTGCCTGCCCTGTAGGATTGTGTGGTATACCTGTAATATGCTTTATATTATAATAACCCAAAAACTGTTTTATTTTTTAAAGACATGTGCTAGAACATTGTCTTAATTTGTACAGGTATACCCATTCTAGCAAATGTGTGACTATCATCGTTTTCTGAAGTCAATTCTCTTTCAGCTTCAGCTGATAATTTCGTGGGTCTAATTAAATCCTTATTACTATCTAAGGTTTTTCTTTTGAAATTAATCAATTTATTGTGTTTATTCCAATAGTGCATCATAGATGGCAAATGTCTTATAACAATCTTTGGAAGTCAATAACAGTCTGCAATCAATCTCTTCTAATTTTCACCTTTTGAGATCCAATTTTTGTAAATGTATTATATAACTTAAATAAATAATAGAATCTCCCCTTTGTATTTTTAAGGGGCAATTTGTAATCCCTAACTATAAAAAAATTCTTTACCTCTTCAAACATTCTTTCTAAAATATCTACATTTTAATCAGATAGTAAAATGTCATACATGTAATGGTTAGCTATAGATTGAGGAAACTGCTTACGTATCATTTCCAACAGCTGCTACATAAAATATTGGCACTTATTTGGGGTTATTTAATGTTCTCCTTGGGAGAAACTTCCATTGATATCTTTTAACAGGTTAAGAATTATTATAAGCATGCACTGGGAAGGCAAATTTTCTCTGTCTTTTTGTTTTGTAAAGGTATAGTAAAGAAACAATCTTTTAAATCAATAACTATAAGAGGCCATCCTTTAGACAACATAGAAGGCAAAGGAATTCCAGACTGTAGAGAGTCCACTGGCTGAATCACAATATTAACAGTTCTTTAATATTTTACCATTCTTTATTTTCCAGATTTCTTTTTGACAGCAAATGCAGGAGAATTTCAATGGCTTGTTGATTCTCAATATGCTGAGTATTTAGTTGCTTCTGTACCAGCTGTTCTAAATCAAACAGTTTCTCTGTTGTTAAAGACCATTGCAGAACCCATACCATTTTAAAGGTAGGGCTGTTGGTGCCTTTTTGTAGTTTTTCAAGACATGGTTTCTCTCTGTAGCTTTGGTGCCTGTCCTGAAACTAGCTCTCATAGAAACAAGCTGGCCTTCAACTCATAGAAATCTGCCTGCCTCTGCTTTCCAAGTGCTGAGATTAAAGGCATGCACCACTACATCTGGCTCTATATGCCTTTTTTATATGGCCAGCTCTTTGTGCCCTGTTCTTGTACAACCTGAATGATTAGTGACTGTTCTTTATAATATCTTGTAATATCTCTTCCAGAATCATATGTTAACTTATGGTTTGCTTCTAAGATTGGGGGAATGTTAATCTGAGTAAACCATTCATTGCTGTTACAAATCACATCCCCACACATTTATTGCTATGTTAGCTACATATGGTTTTAATATTCCTCTCTGTCCTTCTGGCCCTATACATTTGAACTATCATATGCTCTGATTTACCTGAGATAAAGTTCTAATTCTTTAAATCTGAACATTTACATCCTGAAGAGGCCAATTTGGATGCCAATGATTCTGATGAAATTATTGTTACAGCTGTACATGTGTCTACAAAATCTTCAATAACAATGTCATTTATTCATTACTTTTAATTTTGGTCTTTGTTAATTTGTACAAATTTCCCAAAGTACTTGCTTTATGGTTTCTCCTAAATTTCTTGTTCTCCCTTCTGTAGATGTGCTGTTATTCAGAGCAGTATGGTTTCTTACAATAGGCATTAAGATCTTTAATTGCTCTTGGAAGGAGTTTTCTGTATGAAGACAGGAAAGGACTGAACCAAATTTGGCATTGGGGCCTGTGAGAGCCCCACATGGAGTTTGCTGATGGCAAACGATTTCTCTGAATGTCCCTTATTGATTTACATCCATTAGTCCAATGCCTACCTTTGTCACACCTTTGAATATTCCAGAAGGGAGGGGCATTGTGAATGGATTATACTTAGAAAAAAGCATTGCTTTTAGAAATGCCCTATTTATAACCACTATTACAGTGACCTTGTTTGCCACAATTGAAATATTTGACATATCAATTTTTCTTCAAATGTCTGAAACTACATCTACTATCCAAACATAATCAAGAGATTCAATCTCCAAAGGTTTTAACCTTGCCTTTAATGGCCTAATTATCCTTTTGCATTGAGAATTAGCATTTTCAAAAGCTTGAGATTCAATTATTGTTTATCTAGCTTCTGAATTTGGTGTCATTCTATTTACTGCTGATGTTAGTCTTTGTAAGAAATCCATGAAGTTTTCTTTTGGGCCCTTTATGTCTTTAGAAAACGATTCATTTTTTTCTTCTTGAATTCTCTCCCAATCATTCAAAGGTGCTGCATGACATAAAGCCAGGATTTGGCCATCATAGTGAGATTGCCTTTCTACTGTAGTATAATTTCCTTCTCCAAGAATTTGATCTTGGGAGATTTCCATACCTCTAGCTTTATTCCACTGTTCAATAGTATTTGACTCTTCTCTGGACCAGGTACTCCAGTATAATTGTGGACCAGGTTCTAAAACAGATTTAGCCAACTCTATCCAAAATCTAGGAATAATTCTGCTGCAAATTGTCCATGAGTTTAACATTTGCTTTACAAAAAGTGAAGGTATGCCATATGATACTATTGCTTCCTTGAAGTTCCTTAAATCTAACATTGACACAGGAGTTCCTTCAGATTTTACAGAGTCTCTATCATTTGTCAATTCCTGTAAGATTACTGGATATATTAAGGTTGGTTGTTTACAAACCTTAGGCTGTTCTTCTCTATTCTTATAATTCAGTGCTGAAATTGACTCTCCATTAAATTCCTGTGTCTAGATTTGAATATCTTTAGGATATGTTTTATTAAGTTTTTCTAAGGCCTGTATCTTAGCACTCATATTAACCACCTTTTTAATTATAAAACAAAAATGATAATGCTGATAATGTCCACAATTTATATTAGATAAATCTCATCTAAATTAGTTATCCTCTCATTTAATTGTTCCATTTTTAAACTGTCTAACATATTATCATACAGAGACCCAAATTCCTCCATACAGAGAACCAAATTGTAATGGTTTTCCCATTTTTGAATGTGGAAAAAAACTCTCTTTTAAATAATTCCTCCTTTTCAGAATTCTGAATTGTCTTACCAAATGTGCCAAAGATGTTGATGAAGATGTTAGACTTACTGCTGCTGCATAGATCACTACAATCTTGACTGGATTTCTAGGCAGTTACCTACTTTGGCAGCATCCTGAGAAGGGGATTCCTGGAGACTCTTCTGGGAGATAAGATAGAAAAACCCTAGCTGGTGGGTGTCTATAAAGCCACAGGCTGCTGTGGGACCCCACTTGGGTGTGCTCTCTTATACTGTAAAAGCAGCAGTAAATGTGAGCCCACTCTCTTGCTTCCGGCTCCCGCTTCAGGCTGCTAGACTCTGTTCCTGTTCGTGCAGAGGATTGTTGTCTAGGACAGTGATGTGTAAGTTTTCCACTTAAATAAATAACCCCTTCATTATTCATAATTCTGAACTGGTGTGGGATTGTTTTGTGACCTATGTCATCAACAGGCAAATGACTTTTTCATGAATTTATACCCTAAACTTTGGGTGCCAAATGTGTTAGAATTAATAAAAACCCAGAGATAGATATTGGGTTCAAGATTAAGATCAGAAAAGCAAAGCAGCCAACCAATATAGAGACCTTTGATTTTTAAGAAAATTGATTTTGTAACTTTTTTCTTTTTTGTTATTTTATGTTTTACAACATGTATCTTGATCCTATTTATTTCGCCATCCCTTTGCATCTGCTCTCCACTTCTACACCCCCCCCCAAAAAATTTTAAGAGAAAAAGAAAAAAAATTTAAAAAAATATAAATATCATCATGGAAGCTGTAGTGTCACACAGTAAGTCACACAGTAAACCCCTTCGTCCATCAGTCTTCACTAGCAAGTATTTATTGCAGAGTCATTGATCTGGTTAGAGGCCTTTGTTTCGACTGCACTCTCAATGCTGGGCCCTCATTAGGAATTTTGTTGGATATACTGTTGTTGCTTCCACAGGTGCCAGACACTCATGTGGTTCACACAGACACATGCAGGCTAAAGACTCATACACACAAAGTAAGGTAAATAAATCTTTATCAAAAGACTGTTGTTGCTGACTACTTAGTCTGTGTAGTGACATTTAGATTATTTTTAATAAATAAAGACTGCCTGAAGATTTGAGAGTAAAACAGTCCCATTGGTCAGCCTTATAGACCAGATTATGATAAAACACACCTTTAAACCCAGTAGTCACAATGACAAAACACCTTTACTTTTTTTTATATATACCCTTTTTTCTTTTTTTTTCTTAATATTTATTTATTTATTATGTGTACAATATTCTGTCTGTGTGTATGCCTGAAGGCCAGAAGAGGGCGCCAGACCTCATTACAGATGGTTGTGAGCCACCATGTGGTTGCTGGGAATTGAAAGGCTTTATTGTTAAAATGATAAAAATACATTAGTCTTAAGCACAGGGAGAATAGAGTGAAGAAAAAAACTGAGAAATACTTGTAAGATTACTCTCACAGGGGCTAGTGGATTTGTTTAAGACTTTGAAGTAAGAAATTGAAGAAGATATTCACTTTTTATGCTCTGATAAAACACCATGATCAAGCCAACTTATAAAAGGAAGGGTTATTTGAAGATTACAATTACAGTGGAACAGAAATCTATCACCATCATGGTGGGATGCTTAGCAGAGACAGGCATGCATGGCACTGGAGCTGTAACTGTGAACGCACATCCCAATTTATAAATGGGGNGGTTGTGAGCCACCATGTGGTTGCTGGGAATTGAACTCAGGACCTTTGGAAGAGCAGGCAATGCTCTTAACCACTGAGCCATCTCTCCAGCTCCGACAAAACATCTTTAATCCCAGTAGCCACGCTAGTTTTGTTGGAAATAGGCGGTGCATGTCCTTAATCCCAGCTCTAGAGAAGAATAAGGCAGGAGGAGACAGCTCTCAGGCTGAGATTCTGAGATTCTGAGATTCTGGGAGGCAGGATTGCCATTTCAGATGGAGGTCAAGGTAAGAGCTAGTGGCTGGCTGTTTTACTTTTCAGATCTTCAGGTTGAACCCCAATTTCTGACACTGAGCTTTTATTAATCATGCTTCAAGTCTGTATCCCTGTGGGCTGTATCACACAGGCATGAGACAGAAATATCGAGGACACTTTCAGCTCCTCTGTACGTGAGTATGTCTGCTTCATGTCTGCTTCATATGTGTATGAGTAAGAAACTCTAAATTTTACACAACTAATTTCCCCCCAACATTTCTGGCTTCCCTCTTGTTACTGCAGCAGGAAACTGGGAAAGGGAAGAAATGTAAACAGAGTTTAATAAACATGTTTACAGCATACAGAGGGAAATTGCACATCAGGCAATGAGGAAAGATATTTTCTAGACAATCACAGATTCTTTCTAGTCCTGGTCACTTGTTTTCCTGTGGGCCAAGAAAATGATGTATGAGAAGCTGAGAGGGCATACACAGTCAGGATCTCAGATTTGCATAGTCATCTCTTGGCACACATCTGTGGGGATACTGGAATCTTCTGACTCTCAAGACAGCCAGAATTTTGTTTTCCAACTTTTCAATGAAAATCAAGGTCCAGAGTACATCCTGAGTCTAAAGATTTCTGTAAAACATTTACCAAAACACTGTGAATGCGAGCATTTCGGAAAAGACCTGCTGCTTGTTATTTGTTCTGAGCAGGCTCTGTCTGTGTGGATGCGTATTTATAGGTAAGGATTTATCATAGAAGAATGGTGATTCCCTGTCCTTTCCCTGGTACAAGGTTGGAAATGTCAAATGTTGTTGGTTTTAGAAAGAAAATATTGATCGTTTTGTGGGTGCCTATACAGTGAAAAGGGGGAGTTTATTCAACTTGAGAAGTGTATATACCTACTAGTATGTACCATAGGGAAAATCTTTAATTTTTATTTAGAGATTATAATTTGATTACACTATTTTTCCCTTTTCCGAAACTTCTTATATACCCCTCCCTGCTCTCTTTCAAATTCATGGCCTCTTTTTGAACTGATTTTTATTGTATGCAAACATTTATATACATATATCTTTTTAAATATAACTAGCCTGTTAAAAACTGTAGCTGTACATATTTTTAGGACTGACTATTTGACACTGAACAATGATCTGGTGTGCTCTTCCTTGGCCAAGGCAACAACCTCTTCCACTCCAAGATTTATTGCCTGGACTGTAGTTCTTTCAGTAGTATAGAGGTCTTGTAGACTTTCTCCATCAAGTTTGATATGTTTGTTGGTGTCAAAGAGATCTATGGCAGGTTTCCATTCCAAATGGATAAGAACAATGAAGATGTTGTGAAAGCTAGGCAGTACATTCGGTTAGCAATATTTGCAAAGAAGTATTACGTATGCTTCAATAACTTTTATTCAGTTTCAATGGCACAGGGATGCTGAGCAGATGATAAGGTCTTTAATTCTTTTTCATTGGATATTTACCAGGAGAGTAAAATGTCTCAGACAAATCTAAGATGGAATATGATGAGAAATATGAAGAACATAAAGTGCTTTCACTGTTAATCAATATTATCTAAGTAAGAAAGCTAACCTAAAAGATTTGATCTATATTGTTCATCTGATGAACTATTTCTAAAATTTTAATCTTTATCTAAATTTATTTTTCTGTATTCTTCCATACTCTGATGATTAATGCTTGTGAAATGTGCATAAACTCATGCATAATTTACCAAAATCTGTGTACTACTTTATTTTATGTTTCATTCTTTTAATTTTGTACTTATACTTCTACATATGTGCAATAACATTTTATGTTAATAGCTATTTAAAGCAGTGACAAACTATGAGCTTATGATTACATAATCTCATCATGGTTTGGATATAATCACGGCATTTTTGTTCTATTCCTTAAGGATTTTATAAAATCTGTTCTTTGGATTTATTTTCTCTGACTTGTTCTACCTAGATATATTTTTCAATAAAGTGAAACTTCTGTTTGAAGACTTTAAAGACCACAATGAACTTTATGCATTAACAATGCTAAGAATTCACATTTCTGTAGCCTTTTTAGACTTCTATCGGATCCTATAACTGGACATCATAATTTTGCCATTCTTGTCATTCCAAATTATTATTTGTTTATTTGTGTGTATATGCTTCCACATTTCTCAAACATCCACATGCTATCCAGTTTGCTGACATTATAACAATATCTACGATTGAATGCGAAATTTACTTTGCCTTTTGTGTTTGTGACACTTTCAGAAAAATGTTTCTAGAGAAAAAGTCAATTGCCTATAGAGATATTAGACGCCTACTATTTTGTTATTATCCGTGACATTAGAATAAATTTAAGAAACTTTTTTCCTGCTTTTACCAAGAGATAAAGTGTTGCCACTGGCATCTACTAAAAACCTGTAGATTCTGTTATTTAGTCAGCAGTGTACATGATTGTCTTCAAAAACAAAGAATGAATTATCTTGGCCAGAACAGAGGCTCTAATGTTACCAAGAAATACAAATAAAAGGCATTTATTAACACTACCATGAATGAGGAAAAAATACTACACAGAAACTACAGACAATAAAAGGTTGCTCCTGAAAGCAAACCTACTCCTTCCATCCCAAGAAGGCACAGCTAGAGGGTGTATCTAACAGAAAACAGAGTTCTACAGGACAAGAAACATGCCAATGTCTTGATCACGGATTTCCCAGCCCTGTGAGAAATAAATTCCTGATGTTTATATGCCTGTGACTCCTTATTTTAGAGGTAGTCTGGACACACTGTGTAAAGGTCTTCCCACTCCTGACTTGCTATTGTCACTAATCTTTTTTCATCTAAGGTATTGGAAGAGATGTTCTACTTACAGGGTTCTCAGATGCTCCAGGTTCTGGAGAACTCCCTGAGGAAGCACCTGCCTGAGGCCTTAAAGGTGAGAGCAGAATGTTTTCATAGAAACTGAGGATCACACTGTGGTAAGGCAGAGGAGGGAAAGAGTCAAGACTCACTGAGCACTGGCACCATGACATTCCTCTCTCCTATGTTTATGCCCCCAGAGCAGAAAGAAGTCTCAATAATGTCACCTGCACAACATTAAAAAGGCAAAGTGCTGCTCCCCATTGTCTAAAACAAATGTCACTGTTTACTTACAAAGAATAATTCACAATTTGTGTGAGACCCAGTCACAAAATAAAAACTTGAAAGTTGAAGATATACGTCAATAATGGTGTTTGCCTAACCTGTGCAAGGTCCTTGGTTTAATTGCCAGTGGAGAGAAAATAATGTTCTTGATTGTTAAATAACAAATCACTATTTAGTTGAAATCATATTAGATAATAAGTAATAAGCATTCTGATCTCATTGAAATTTTGCTTTAGTTGTGAGCCCAACATGGAAGATTTTTTAAAGTATAAAATAAATTAAAATGTTTATCATCAGATGCTTTCTATAGCATATATTATTTCAATGAAATAATATTTAATGTACAAGAATTTCCAGTTCTTTTTTATGTTTGACATAACTAACTATAGAAATTTTCATTGAACTAGGATTTTGGCCTAAATATGTTCGCAGAAGAGATGAGGTAAAATTGTCTATCATAAAATATTCTATTTTTATATGTTGACCTGGGACTCCTTGTTCATTCCAGGCAGTCCTTGAATTTTCAACCTGAGTGCCTCAGCCTCCCTATTATCTGACATAACAGACATGTATCACTAACCCTGGCTAAATCTTAACTTAGATGAGAAACCATGATCCACACATATCAACAGTCAGATGATGCAGATCTAAAGATAATATAGATCAATATTAAAGCAGCAATCACAAAAATGTATCAAGGCCTAGTAAGAAAAAGACTTGCAATGAATGGAAGCTATTTCTGAAATGTCTGAGCTTCATGAACTTTGTCTGCACATGAAAAGAAATAAATCCAATATCCATGAAAATTTTTATTAGATTCTACAGCAAGACAGTTAGTGAGTTTATTAGTAAATCTCATCATTCTTTGTATTTTACCTCAATATATAAAAAGATAGCTACTGTTGTTAGAATAAGCAACTAGACACTAGGAACCATTTGAAATATTAATTTATTATATCTCTCCAACAAAAATTTCATAATTTCATAGGAATGATCATTGTTCTAGTCAAATATGTTACAGCTTCCTATCACTTTGTAATATGATGACATTTCTGCTGGCTTGAAATATTTAGGTTTATGGGACTGTCTTCCACATGAATCAAGGAAACCCATTCAAGCTCAAGGCTCTGGTGGACAAGTGGCCTGATTTTAATACTGTTGTTATTCGACCCCGGGAGGAGGTAAGTTGCAATATAGAATAAATATGCCTGTATCTCCACATGTGTTGCATTCATAGCATGTGTCTGGCTAAATGGTTGATGCCACTGCCCATTCCCATTATGAAAAATAAACATGAATTGTACTAATGTCAATCAATACCCTGCCTGAAGGATGATTCACAAAAGTACACAAAAATTACAGAATGTTATAAAACTTTCAAGAAGGGAAATACACAAAGGTGTAGTAATAAGCCATGGAGAATGGTAACTAAAGGTACAGATGCTACACTTTCATTTTTATCCACGCTTTTGTTTTACTTGGCAGCATAGTTCCTCCATCAGCAGTGGCTGATTTGAACTGTGAGCACACTTTATCACTTCATTATTTCTTATGTATTGTTTGTAGGGATTTAGAGACAACTGATGGAAAGTATTATCAACATAAGATCATGTTGATACACAAAAAATGGCTTGGTCTTTTGTTATAAACATCAAAACAACATTTCCTGAGGGTTGGAGAGATCACTCAATGGTTAAGAGCACTTGCTGTTCTTGGAGAGGTCTAGGGTTTGGTTCCAGGCACCCATATGGTAGCTGCCAACTGTGAAGAATTCCAGTTAAATGGAATCTGACACCCTCTTCTGATCTCAACAGGTATCACTGGCATGTGATATAAATACATACATGTAAGGAAAATATTCATATCCATACAATAAAAGAAGGAAATCTGTAGAGAAAAGGGCATCACCAAAGCTAGGTTTGTATATTGTAACAAGTTAGTTCTTAGTTCCATTGTCAACTATTATCCTAGGGTAAAACAGATTTCTTGTCTTTAAAAATAACTGGACTTAAAATAATCCAGCTCATTCTCACTCCATCATGAATTTTCATTGTAATATCAGCTTCCCTTTGAGATGTTGCTATGCTTTCTATACCAGTTATATACAGCAGAGTCAATAAAATAATGTTTAAAAAGTTTGGTTAGGGGGGTTGACGTTACAGGAAGAGAATCAGAGTTTATTCTCAATACCAAGTGAACAAAAATGCCAAACATGAATGTTCAATATAACTTAAATATTTAATAAGGCAGAACAAGAAAATCAATATTTTTATCTGCAGTATCATTATACAGTATACAACATTTTAGTTAATATTTCACCAAAATTAGAGGAGAAAAGCATTTAGATTATATATTAATAGAAGTAATATTTCTGTGATATGTTCTTTGATAATTAAGTAGTCCCATTTTGGGTTTGCAAACTTGTTCCATGTATGTATATATGTACACATATATGTATGTATATATATGTCCATATCCTTGCTTTACGAGGTTGTCATTTACTTAAAAATAATAAGCTATTTTTAAAGGAGTACTTAGCTTACTAGCTTTAGCATTGGCTCCCTATTTATAGGTGCATATTCTGATTCTGTTTTCAGTATTGACTTTAATACCAGAGTATTCATAGCCCAGAGCAAAAATTATTCTTTTAGCAAAATGTTTTTCTTTTAATTTGTTATTTTTTTTTCTTCTAAATGAATTTTATACTACTCTACTTTCCCTTGAGTTTGGGTAATGTTTTTCAGGGTTATTTTATTTTGAATTTAGTCAAAAATTTTTATCTTGTTTTTGCACTGTAAATAATTAACATAAATCCACAGGAGCCCTTACTTTTAGAATTTTTTATCTCACAATGTAGCTGAATACTGAATACCAATATAACCGAACATTAACCCATCCATAAACATTTTGGTTTATTCTTTTTTTGAAAACAGGACATGGAAGATGACCTTGACCACTACACTAACACTTACCTAATCTACTCTAAGGATCCCAAGAATTGTCAGAAGTTCCTCAGCTCATCAGAAGTCATTAACTGGAAACAACATCTACAGATTCAAAGTAAGAGAGCCAGGGTATATGTGGCTGTTGTTATCTCCTGTGTAAACATGGTGGAAGTCACTGTTCCTCTTGAACAACACCTTACATTCCACACACATTTTTGCAAGTTATAGACAATTAGCATGCTGTTATCTGTTTCTAGGCTCAGCATCTACCACCTGAGAAGAGAACTCTCAAGAGCTGCAGGGTTTAAAGTGTACAAAGGAAATGTTAATGTAGTTTCTTACTGCCTTAGGACTTAAGATTTCTTCTTTAGCATGCCCATATTTTACTAAAGAACATAAACATGGGGGCAATGTAACCTCCCATGCCATCTCTGTTTTATTATATTGTCACATTTTCAAAGGAATATTTTAGTACATAAGACTATGCCTTCTAGAGAAGTATGATCTAAGATTGAAACCTGGCTGAACCAGTTGTTAGCTGTGTGGGAAAGACTAATTTCTCTTTTGAAGACCAAAGTTTTTGTGAGAAAAAAAAAGATTATAATACTATTCCAAACATAGACTCCTTTAGGACTAAATGAGACATTTAATAGAAACTTCTTAGGAATATCCTATCTAGTTATATAGAATTTCAAATTTTCAATATCAGTTCAAAACAACAATTATTTTAGCTTACAATTGTATGGGTAAGAAATTTGGATCGACCTCCATTAGGCAGCTCGGGAAAGACTAAGTAATTTCTCTTTTGAAGACTAAAGTTTTTGTGAGAAAAAAATGATTTTAATACTATTCCAAACATAGACTCCTTTAGGACTAAATGAGACATTTAATAGAAACTTCTTAGGAATATCCTATCTAGTTATATAGAATTTCAAATTTTCAATATCAGTTCAAAACAACAATTATTTTAGCTTACAATTGTATGGGTAAGAAATTTGGATCTACCTCCATTAGGCAGCTCTGCTAGTCTCACCTGGATTCACACATATGGGCTCAGTTGTCTGGAGGGTAATGATGAGCTCATAGAAATAGCTCACCATGATCCCAAGTCTAGTATTTCATAATAACACTGTGCCAACTCTTAACCTCAGGGATGGAAGTGGATTGAGTGACATGCAAATGTCACAGGATCAGGAACAGAGTGTGAAAGTCAACCTCAGTGCATTCTTTGAACCATGTTTACTAAATCACATTCTTCCCATGAACAGAAGCAAGTTTTATGACTAAACCAAAGTAATTCATGGTTAAGGAAACCATATTAGTGCAATAGAAAGGAACTGAGAATCTTATAGTAACAACTCAATAGAGTGAGTCCATAGAAATGTCCTGTAAATTTCAGCTACCATGCTTCTAACTCATCTTGTTTGATAGCTATATCTGTAGACTTTTTAAATTTTACATACCAACCACAGTTTCCCCTCTTTCTTCTCTTCTCATTCCCTCCCCCATCTTCCATCTACACACACCCCAATCCACTACTCCTCAGCCTCCATTCAAAGGGCCAAGTCTTCCCATGGTAGTCAACAAAGCATGGCATATGAAGTTGACGCAGTATCAAGCTTGTCCCCACTGCATCACAGCTGGGCAAGGCATCCCACCACAGAGAGTTGCATGAGAGCCAGCTCATGCAACAGGGACAGGTCCTGGTCCCACTGCTAGAGGACCAATGCATAGACGAAGCTACACAACTCTCACCCAGATGCAGAAGGCCAGGGTTAGTTCAGTGCAAACTGTCTAACTGCCTGTTCATAGTCCTGAGCTCCCACAAGCCCAGGTCAGTTGTCTCTGTGGGTTTCTAATCATGCTCTTGAAGCTCCTTGCTCATATAATCCCTCCTTCTTCTTTAGCTGAACTATTGGAGCTTGGCACAGTGCTTGGTTGTGGACCTCTGCATCTGTTTCCATCAGTTACTGGATGAAGTCTCTATGATGACTATTAGGGAGGTCACCAGTCTGATTACAAGAGAAGGATAGTTTAGGCATCATTTTCACTATTGCTAGAAGTCTTAGCTGGGGTCATCCTTGTGGGTTCCTGGGAGTTTCCCTGACACCGTGTTTCTCTCTAATTTCATAACTCCTGAATATAAACTGTAGTCTCAAGTAGTTAGGGTTTGTGATACCATCCAAAATTTAAATTTTAAAAATGGAGGAATATAAACTTTATCATATGAAGCTAGTCATGATTTAACATAAGACTTGATGATTCTATGCTCATATTCCCTTTGGTTCCACTGAATAGCCTTCCCAAATGGTAAGATGAATAATGGTATATCATTCGCTGCCTTGTTTCTCCATCAAGGTTCACAGTCAAGCCTGGACAAAGTGATAGAAAATCTTGGAGCCATTAATTCAGGCAAGGTCAAGCATACACAGTGCTTTCTCTATATGAAAAGTGAAACAGCAAAGAAAGTGGATCCTTCCTTGGTGGACGTGAATAACTTAGTATGCAGCAGTGACAATCCCAAGCCCATGTAAGTGTTTCAAAGCTGTTCTGTACCAGTCACTGTCTTACTAATAACATGCCTCCTGTGTTAGATTTCTGAAGTGATCGTTAGAAGGCCACCTTAAGGGATAGGGCTAAAATCAAAGTGCATATGATATACCATTGTTTTGGAGTCTAGAAGGTAGAAATCAAGATCTGACCAAGGCTGTGCTGCATTGGAATCCACAGGATAGAATTCCTTATGTTCTTTTCCCACACACATTGTCATTCCAGGAGCACCTTGGCTTTGGGCTACAATGCTCCACTCACTAAACTCACTTTCACACAACCTACTTTATTCTCTGTGTCTTTTCCTCTTTTGTTTGTTGTGAGGACACTTATCAATAGATATGGGACCCACAAATAACTGAGATGAGCTTATGCTGAAGTCTTAGACTTGGTGTTCAAAAATCCTTTTTATAAAATATTTATTTATTTATATTTTTTGTTTATTTTTTTTATTTTTCCATTCAAAAACTTCCTCTTCCTTGTGAGTCACACCTGATGGAGATGTATAATCAACTCCTGAGATGGCTAAGACCTGACTTATGCCTGATCACACAATGATCATCAGCTGCCTGCATATGTGTGAACCTATGGGCAGTGCCCACCTGGCAGCTCGGGGTTAGCAGCCCACGCCTACTTAAGGGCTGGGAGAGGTTTGCCCGAGGAGAGGAGAGAGGAAAAAAAAAAGAGAGAGAGAGGTCAAAGAGAAAGGAGAGAGAGAAAGAGAAGGAGAAGGAGATAGATTGCTGTGAATAAAGTCCTGAAAACTGCTGCAAGAAGAGCTCCGGGTATTGCATTTTTCCTTGCTGGTCAAGGGTGGACGCAACACTTCCTCCCATCCTCCCATTCCCCTCCTGCTCCCCCCACTAACCCTCCTCCCTCCACCTCCAGTCTTAAGAGAGGGCAGAAGCTAAATGCAGAAGGTACTGATACTATGCCATAGCTTTAATGCAATTCTACTTGACCTTCATGAGCTCAGGTCTCCAAAATCAGCTCTCCTCTGTCCTCTGTCTAAAACTTCTCTCCTATGTAGATCAGTCTTTACACTAATTACTTACTTTGTTATCCAGATCAGCTCACAAGTTACTTCATCAGAGTTCTGGGTAAAGCACTTCAATAAAAGTCACCACTGCTCGGGATTCACATTTATTTTACTCATAGCACTCATGAGTATTTGAAACTAGTTAATTTATTCTACAGATTTGATATTTGATTCATCCTCTACCAATAATGAAAACCTGCAAGAGTTAGGATCATCAGGAGCTGGCACACGGTGGATTTCAAACCAATATGTGTTCAGTGAATTCTCTTCATGCAACAACTGAATCCTAATAAAAATATCTTGAACACATTTTACATTGTCCCCATTTATGTTTAACGTAATGCTGAGGAGAACCAGAAGCCAGCAGTGAGTAGGTGACTTGAGAATGCTCAATTCCTCAGCCTTTTGTGTAATTTTCCTTCTGGAAGAGCTCTGGTCTCTTGTATAATACCTGGCAGCCTGGAGAATGCTCCCATCTAGAAGCTACTGGAAACTTGTGTCCTAATGTGAGCTTTAAGTTAGTCCAATCTCTTGACAGCAGAATCTAGTGATGGAATAATTTGTTTAGCACGTGGATGACTGATCCAGCACTGAAAGAGAGTGTCTAGGTCCACCTCAAGAGCACATTTCAAAATGACTTCTGAAGCCTCCCTATAGCATAACATGCGTCTTCAGGCATCAGACTCCATAATGCAGGCTATCTTCATTCCACATTGCTGGCAGTTTTTTTTAATTGATTGCTCTTGTGCTCTACATTTCTCTCTGCTCCCCTTCTTACCTCTCTCCTCCTTTTAAACCCTTTCCTAAAGTCCCCATGCTCCCAATTTACTCAGGAAATTTTGTCTTTTTCTACTTCCCATGTAGATTAGATTTACTTATGTCTCTCTTAGTGTCCTCATTGTTGTCTAGGTTCTCTGGGATTGTGATTTGTGGGCTGGTTTTCTTTGCTTTATGTTTAAAAACCACATATGTGTGAGTACACGTGAACATTGTTTTTCTGGGTCTGAGTTACCTCAATCAAAATGATGTTTTTTAGCTCCATCCATTTGCCTCCAAAATTCAAGCTGTTTTTTTTTCTGCTTTGCAGTACTCCATTGTGTAAATGTACCACATTTCCTTATCCATTCTTCGATCAAGGGACATTTAGGTTGTTTCCACGTTCTGCCTATGACAAACAATGCCTCTATGAACATACTTGAGCACATGTCCTTGTGGCACAATTGAGCATCCATTGGATATATACCCAAAAGTGGTATTACTGGGTCTTGAGGAATGTTGTTTCCTAATTTTCAGGGGAAAAAAAAGGCCACACTGACATCCAAAGCTTCTGTACCAGCTTGCTTTCCCACCAGCAATACAGGAGTGTTCCCTTTTCCCTAGAACCTCTCCAGTATAAGTTGTCATCAGTGTTTTTAATCTTGGCCATTCTTACAGGTGTAAGATGGAATCTCAGAGTTGTTTTAATTTGCATTTCTCTGATGACTAAGGATGTTGAACATTTCCTTAAGTGTCTTTCAGCCATTTTAGATTCCTCTGTTGAGTGTTCTCTGTTTAGGTCTATCCTTCATTTTTTTATTGGATTCTTTGTTCTTTTGATGACCAATTTCTTGAGTTCTTTGTATTTTGGAGATCATACATCTTTCTGATATGGGGTTGGTGAAGAACTTTTTTCATTCTGTAGACTGGTCTTTTGTCTTGTTGACCATGCCCTTTGCTTTACAGAAGCTTTTCAGTTTTAGGAGGTCTCATTTATTAATTGTTTTTCTCAATGTCTGTGCTACTAGGGTTATATTTAGGAAGTAGTCACCTGTGCCAACGTGTTCAAATGTACTTCCTACTTTCTCTTCTATGAGGTTCAGTGTGTCTGGTTTTATGTTGAGGTCTTTGGTTTATTTGGACTTGAATTTTTTGCATAGTGGTAGATATGGAACTATTTTCATTCTTCTACATGTTGATATCCAGTTATGCCAGCACCACTTGTCAAATATGTTTTCTCTTGTCAATTTGATATTTGTTGCCTCTTTGTCAAAAATCAGGTGTTCGAAGGTGTGTGGATTAATAACCTGGTCTTCGATTCTGTTCCATTGGTCCTCCTTCCGGTTTTTTTTTCCAGTACCAGGCTGTTTTCAGTACTGTAGCTTTGTAGTAGAGTTTGAAGTTAGGGATTGTAATGTCTCCAGAAGTTTTTTATTGTACAAGATTGTTTTGGCTATCCTGGGATTTTGTATTTTCCTCGTGAAGTTGAGTACCTTTTTTTTTTAGGTCTGTGAAGAATTTTGCTGGGATTTTGATGGGCATTGCATCGAATCTGTAGAATGTATTTGATAAGATTGCCATTTTTACTACGTTAATACTACCTACCCAAGAGCATGGGAGATCTTTCCATTTTCTGGTGTCTTCTTCAATTTCTTTCTTCAAAGATTTAAAGTTCTTGTCATACAAATCCATTTGCTTTGTCAGTGGTACTCAGAGATATTTTATACTATTTGTGGGTATAGTGATGGTTGATGGTCTCTGATTTCTTTCTCCGCCCTTTTATCATCTGTGTGCAGGAGGGTTACTGATTTTTTTTTTGAGTTAATCTTATATCCTGCTACATTGCTAAAAGTGTTTACAAGTTGTGAAGTTTCTTGGTGGAATTTTTGGAGTCGCTTATGTAAACTCTCATATCATCACATTGCTGCCAATCTTTGCACTTGACTTTATCTTTTGCTCACCACAATGCCTAAGGACTGCAAGATACCAAATTCTATGATACCGAAATTTGGCTTCTGCTTACTAAATATGTTTTGGGAAGTTTGCTTGCCCACAAAACTGTTTCCTTTTACATAAAACAAGACTGATCATATTGAAGCTCCCTAACTGAAAGATCATATTTGAACTCTCTCACTGAGTCATGGACAAATAAAAACTGCAAATGTTGCCTGGAACATTTTTACTAGCTGTTAGGCACTGAATCTGAGCCCCCGTCACACTAACGTGCTAGTCTATAGTAAAAGTCGCTTATTAGCCCTACTCACTAGATGGGGAAACACAAAAAGTGAAGAACAATTAATCAACAGTTAATTCACACAGTGCTGGTAGGAGCTCAGACAGTCTGGCTACAGAGCACACAGTCTTAGTGAGTCTGCTGTCTGACTCTTGGGGAAATTTAGGGGAAAATGAATAAAATTATTCATAACCTATGTGACTAAGGGCTGCTCTTTCCTCTTGTTCCCAACAGTAATCAAGAGTTGTTCAAACTCACCTCCCTGGATGTTACACATGCTGCGTTGGTGAATAGCATCTGGCATTTTGGTGGCAATGAGAAAAGTCAGAAATTCATTGAGCGGTGTATCCACACCTTCCCCAGCTCCTGTATTATGGGGCCTGAGGGGATTCCTGTGTCCTGGGGCCTGATGGACCACACTGGAGAATTGAGAATGGGAGGCACCTTGCCTCAGTACCGGAACCAGAATCTCATTTACCATGTTGTCGCTCACCAGATTCAGACTCTAAATGATCTTGGCTTCCCTGTGTATGGACATACCGATAAAGCTAATGTCACCATTCAGAAAATGCTTGCCAGGCTGGATTATGTCCGCATGACCTGTACTTGGAACCAGTGGAATTATGAGCCTCTCTGAAGCTGAAAAGAGTGATGAGGGTACCGTCCTTGTAGATGGAGAAACAGCTGAATGAACAGAGAGAAGTAATAAATTGTCATTAGGTGGGCATGTGTTTCTAGAAAGCAGGTGTATATCATGAACTGCACACACCGTTTCTCTGCCCTCACATTGCTCATGCACTTAACTCCATTTCCTTGTCATGCAGAAGGTCACTGTCTCCTGCTCCAACTTTGTCACAAGCATCACATTCTCAAGATGCCTCTAACACAGTAGTTCTCAAACTTCCTAATTCTGATACAGTTCCTCGTGTTGAGATGAACTGTAACCATAAAATTATTTTTATTGCTACTTTATAACTGTAATTTTGCTACTGTTATGAATCATAAAATATATATCTGAGTTTTGTGATGGTCTTAGGCAACCTTGTGAAAGGGTCATTCAACCCCCAAAGGTTTTGCCATCTGAAGATTGAGAACACTGCTCTAATGCATTTAACTAAATAATTTTCTTTTCTACTTTGCTTTTATAGCTTCTGATCCATGCTCATTACAAGTAGGATTGTTTTGTGACCTGCCGCACCACACATTCATACCGCCTCTAGCTTTCTGTTGATTTTCTTTTATTGACTGGAGGAGTAGCTTGCCATCTATAAACACCTATTTAAAATCATTCTCTTCCAGGTCACTTCCTAGCTGTTATATTGTTTTTATGTAAAAACTACTACACATGCATGAACAGATGCACAATGTGTGTGGTGAAATTGTAGAATTATTAAGAAATAAACTAGGGATCAACAGGTACAGATGCCTGCAGCCATGCCTTTTTACCTGAGGTCAATATCTAGGACCCACATTGTGGAAGACGAAAACCAATTGTATCAAGTTGTCCTCTGGCCTCCACGAGTGTGCCATGACATGGATACTCACAAATAAATAAATGTAATTTTAAGAAAGGACTAATTTTCTTTAATTTACATTGACTTTTCACCATTAGTTCTCACACCAGGAAAGAGAAGTTAGCATTGTTCTAAAGGTTGAGCTTTGTTACTTCACTATAATGTTCATATTTAATAAAACTATTCTTTATTTATAGAAGCATAAATGTTAGAAGGCAGAGCACTGTGGGGAGAGGAGAAAACAATAGCACTCAAAACAGAAAAATGGATGTCTTTGCGTAGGAGAGAGAGAAAAGGGGAGGGTGAAGAAGGAGAAGAAAAACAAAACTCGGGGGCTAAAGGAAGTTAAGGGGGGAGAGAGAGAGAGAGAGAGAGAGAGAGAGAGAGAGAGAGAGAGAGAGAGAGATCTTGGGTGTAGAAAAACCATTTCTTCAGTAAAGAGGAAAATGTTGTGTCTGAACTTTTATGAGCTGAATTTAAATAAATTTTCTGGAGTATGTTCAAATAATCAGGACTTTAGACAACCGTCTAAAGCTCCAACAGCAGACAGCCCCTGAGTTCTTCCCTCCAGTTCTCAAATCCTTCTGCTGCCAGTCCTGTGGCTCCAAACAGTTGTTTAATTTGTTTTTCCCCCTCAAGTTTTCTGGAAATATGACAGAATATTTATATTCTTTTTCAATCTAAAGTCAAGTTGCACAGGGGTTCATTTTAAAACAAGGCTTTAATTGCCTTTCTTATTCCATTTGAAGTCAGATATGTTTTTAGGAACTAATAAATTATATAGTGTATATATTTATGTGTGTATGTGTTTTTGCATCTATTTACAATCTTAGTTTCTTAAATATTTAAACATATACCAAACTATATTTTTGAATTTTATTTTCACTTTAATTTTTTAAGATCTCTCTTAGCAACAGAATCATCCAAAATAGCAAATTCTAAAGTTCAAATATAGGACTGGAAAGTTAGTTCAGTCATTAAGAGCACTGACTGATCTTTCAGAGGACTCCTGTTTCATTCATAGAACCCAAATGATGGTTCACAATCATCTACAACTTCAACTGCATGGGCTCTGATGCCCTCTTCTGGCCTCTGCAGGCACCTGCATGTGCATTGTATACACACACACATACACACACACACACACACACAGACACAGACACACGTGCATGAACACACACATACTATGAAGCTTGAATAAATACAATTCAAATGTAAACATAATAAATTCAGAGAATTTACAAATACAAAAGATCTTCCAGACATTTCTGGTTTATTCATTTATTTATTTTACATGATAACCACAACCTCTCTTCCATCTTATCTTCTCACTCTCTCCCCTTTCCTCCCCTTCACACCCCAAATTCACTCCTTCTCTGAATTTGCTCAGAAAGGGACAGGCTTCTCTGTATGTCAGCAAGGCATGGCCTATCAAGATGCCATAAACCCCTAAGACTCCCTTATTCAGTTTGGGCAAGGCAATCCAGCATGAGTCATAGATTCTCAAGAGCCAGTCAAAGCAGTAGGGATACCCCCTTCTCCCATAACCAGAGTCCCACAAATAGACCCAGCTACACAACGTTCTGACATGTGAAAAGGGCCTTGATCAGTCTCACGCAATGTAGGTCGCACAGTTCAAACTGGTTAGTAAAATAGAAAAATTCCTGTGAACTGTATTATGAGTTCCTATACATATGTGCGCTTTAAAACTTGATCAATTATATTTCACGTTTTGGGTCACTTGTCCAGCATGCATGGGGTCTTGAGTGCTAACTCCAGCTCTACAAAAAATAAAAACAGAGAAATGGTTTATGAGAGAATTAGGAGATATGTAATTCAGAGACTTATTAGAATATCATTCTTGAAAGAGTTTTGAAACTTCAAAAATTCAAAAGCACTTAATGACAAGTTTTTTTAGGTAAAAATTAGGTTTCTTTTTTGAGATATGGTCTCACTGTGTTGATCTTGAGCTCTGAAAGATTCACCTGCTTCTGCCTCTCAAGTGCTGGGATTAAAGTCTTGGGCCACTAGGCATGTATAACGCAGTTTTAAAATAAATAAACTAAATAATATGAAATTTTAAAGAAAAGAATGACCATTTACCTTAGTACAGCAGAGAGTGAGAATTTTTCAGTTGACCAGATTGCAAAAGGATGAAAGATAGTTCAAAGAATGGGCTGATCGTCAGAGACTCTGCTCAGCCAGCAGAGGGCAGCAGCAGTAGCCAAGTCCTCTGGCAGGAGTGGATGCTTCTTGGGATTAACTCTTCACTTTAGCCTACAGCTCTTAATAAGTACTGCAGATCTTCTATTATAACTCAACCTTTAGGAAACTGTTATGTCAAGACATTGGCAGCTACATCACACGAAAATGAGCAAATGGTTTGAAAGACAACCTCTCTTAAAGTGGAGTCTGCAAGAAATGAATTTATCTTTCTTACCTTCAGGGATCATCCACACAGGGGATGCTAAGATTTTTCATCATGAGTCACTGTTTTCAGAGTAGAAAACAAGCAGAAAGTTTAACTAGAAATGACTAACACTGTAACTCAGCATCACTGTTTCCCACTGTACCCAACAGTGGTACAGTGTTACTAATTCTCCGTAAGAACTGAAAGGAGATAATTTCTGAATACACTAAATAATGAACAAATAAAAATAAAGTATTATAAAGGCTCTTTTAGTTCTATTTTATTTTACTTCTCTCATATATAATTTTCCATAGCTAATATGATCTTCTAAACCAAGCAGGGCTGACCTTGTTAGTACTTAGATTGGAACAAAGGGGTGATGAATTGAATTTTCC
The DNA here is from genome assembly GCF_014885135.2 of Alexandromys fortis. Taxonomy (NCBI): domain Eukaryota; kingdom Metazoa; phylum Chordata; class Mammalia; order Rodentia; family Cricetidae; genus Alexandromys; species Alexandromys fortis. The sequence goes on from NW_026067909.1 coordinate 21,171,401, forward strand.
TCTTCATTATTGGAAGGAATGTACATTTCTGTGGCTTCTAGTTGTTGGCATTAGAGGCCATGTTTTGACAGAAAGAAGTTCTGCTTAGGTCAGTAGATTTTCGAGAGAGAGAGAGAGAGAGAGAGAGAGAGAGAGAGAGAGAGAGAGAGAGAGAGAGAGAGAGAGAGAGAGAGGTTGGTTTTTATTAACTCCAAGCCACATATTAGCAACACATTAGCATTTCCTTCTATTTATGAATGTACACATAAGATTACAGTAAATTTGCAATTCTGCTGGTTGTGTGACAAGTTCTGCTGAATGGTGGCCATATGATTTCATGTCTGATTTATTTTGCTGAAAACAAACTGAAATATCATCTACTCTTAAATATTTAGTATAATAACAAATTCATTTAATAAATAGTTGCACTCACTACTAGACTTTGCCATTAGATCTTTATTAGTCAATGAGTTAATCATCACTTGTTACTTAGATAACTGCATTGCACATCACTAACTACTAAATTAAAGAAATAAAGGTTGTGTTTTTTATTATCAAAGTAAAAACTGAACGAGCATCTAGTGTCAGTCTTACACATAAAATCAGAAACCCAACATAATTCTTGCAACCTTTTACCCATCTCTTCCATGAGAGTAAAGTACAAATTTTTGGATTATTATGGTAATTTGATTTTTATATTTCATCTGCTGAGACAAGATTAGTGTTTTGCCATTCATTCTACCTTATTGTCATACTTAAAATACTTTATTAGACTTAAATCCGTGTTTTACTGGTTTCAATATTCATCATTATACTATAATTTTAAAACTGTTTATTCACAATAACTTTTTCTCCAGAGCATGTAACTGAATTGAATGCATTTTGCATTATGATATAGCCACAAGCAGATGGGAGTCAGGAAATGGGGAGTGGCATGTGATGGTATGAATGGGAATGGTCCCTATGGGCTCATATATTTAAATGTTTGGTTCCCAGTCAGTGGATTGTTAAGAAGTATTAGGAGTTACGACCTTGTTGTAGAAGGTACATCACTGAGGGTTGACTTTGAGGTTTCAAAAGCTCACAGCATACCTTCTCCCCCTCTAGATCTAACTCTCTCTCTCTTCCACCTCTGGCTGTGGATAAGATATGTGCTCCTGGATACTGCTCCAGTATCACGTCTGCCTGTCATTATACTTTCTACCATGATGTTTGTCTCAGGTGTTTCTAGAGACACCATGACCATGGCAACTCTTATAAAGGAAAACATTTAATTGGGATGGTTTACATTTTTTTTAGAGCTTTTAGTCCATTATTATCTTGGTGAGACATGGTGGTTTAACAGGCACACATGGTGCTTGAGAATGATCCAAGTGTCCTACATCTTGACCTGCAGACAATAGGAAGTGGTCTGAACTAGGCATAGCTTGAGCATAGGAGGCCTCAAAGTCTGTCCACAGTGACACACTTCCTCCCTCAAGGTCATACCTCCTAATAGTGCCACTCTCTAGGAGCTTATGGGGGCCAATTACGCTCAAGCTACCACAATGCTCATAGACTTATGGTGGTGATAATTGATTTTGTTATGCTATAACAAATAAAGCTTGCCTGAGGATCAGAATGTGGAGCAAGCCACTAGTTAACGATAGAGGCCAGGCAGTGGTGGCACATATCTTTAATCCCAGCATGAAGAAGGCAGAGACAGATTGATCTCTGTGAGTTCAAGGCCACCCTGGGCTACACTAGATTGATTCAATCTCAAAGAGAAATAGAGGCTGTGGTGGTGCCTCACACCTTTAATCCCAGTACTTGGGAGTCTCATGCCCTTAACCCCAACACTAGGGAGGTGGAGACATAAAGGGATGTAGGTGGGCAGAGAGAGAAATATAAAGCAGAAAGAGACAGGAGTTCAAGGCATTCAGTCTGAGAATTCCTGGAGGCAGAATCTTGCCCCCCTTCAATCTGAGGATTTGGTAGAGGTAAAAAGGTCTCTCTAGTGGCTAACCCCTTACTTCTCTGATCTTTCAGCATTTATCCCAATATCTGACTTGGGTTTTTATTATTAAGACCAACTAGAATTCACACTACAACTTATACCTTCAGAAACTGTAAGCAAATCTCCAATTAAATGCTTCCTTTTATAAACTGCCTTGGTCATGTTGTTGCTACACTGTTTCTTTTTTAGTTAATCTTTTTTTCAAAACATCTATTTTACTCACTGTTCAATTTCTGTGAAGAGATACCATGACTAAAAAAATTCTAATAAAAGAAAGTATTTAATTGTGGCTTTCTCACAGTTTTAGAGGTTTATACCATGGTAGTAAGCAGACAGGAATGTGGCCATGAGCTGACATCCTGATCTGCAGTCAGTGGGCAGAGAGACACTGGGCCTGTCACAGGCCTTTAAACTCCAAAGCCAAGCCACAGTGACATACCTTCTTCAAGGTCATACCTACTCCATCTAGGCCAGAGACTTACATAGATATAATCTACATGGGAAATAGAAAGTAGAAAAATACAAGATCTCCTGAGTAAATTGGGAGCTTGGGGACCTTGGGAGGGGAGCAGAGAAAAATGTAGAGCTCAATAAATATCAATAAAATATATTTTTAAAAAAATAGGGATTAAACACTCATGGATACAGATTAGACACCGCCATGATCTAGCTGTTATGTCCTGCAGTTCTACCCAGGAGAGCTGGGGTCCAACCACTGGAGCAAAAAAGCAAGAAAGAAAGCAATTTTTCCCCCTCTGCTTTTAGGAGGTCACATAAGTAGACAATATTTCACCCTAGGGCTTGTTGCCCCAAAGGTCAGTGACTTAACAGATCAAAATCCCACAACATTTTAATTACCTGAAACCCTGTCAGAGGATATAAAGAGGTAAATGTTTTACCAATATAAATGGCTTTATATTTCTTTTGTGTGGTCTGAAAAAAAAAAACTCCTTGACCAAAAGTAAACTAAGAGAAAAGGGGATTACTTTGACTTATTACTCCAAAGGGTTAGAGGCCATCATGGCAGCGATGGTATGGAAGCAAATGGCTGAAACAGGAAACTAGATGATCACATTTATCTGAAAACCTGAAGCAAAAAGAAAACGGAAGTTGAGCCAGGCTACACCCACAAAGCTCACTCTAGAGACATATGTCCTCCCACAAAGCTCCATCTCCTAATAGGTACTTAACCTTCCCCAGAAGCACAAAAAATGGGCAGTCAAGTATTCAAATGCATGAACAGATGTTGACATTTCTCATTTAAACCACCACAAGCTCCAAAAATTTTACCAGGATACTAGGTCATGGAGACTGATTTCTACTTATCATGACTAGATTCTCTCTGAAGATGGGGCTTTCTGTATCTCAACATGGTCCAATAGAAGTCCCATGGTGGACATGCTGCACCTGTTCTCCAATCCTAGTATTCTGAGTCTGAATTTATTTCAGAAATGTTTTTGCTGCCCTGTTCCTGTGTTCTGATACTCATTATCCATTGGGCGACTACGGGTCTCAGCCTCCCAAGTGCTGGAATTACAATCAGGAGGCACCACAAAGAGTTCATCCTTTGAGTTTTCATGGAAGTCTCTCCAAGAGAGGTTCCTTGCTGTCCTACAGAGGCTGGCTGGGGAGCAGCTGGAGGCTGTGCACTGACTGCAGTTTTCACATTAGCCTCTCTCTTGTTGGGAGATATGTGATGTAGGTTTCCCTTCTGTATGCTGTGAATACCATTAGTTAATAAAGAAGCTGCTTTGGGCCTATTGCAGTGCAGTATAGGGAATGGAGGCCTCTTCTGGCCTCAGTGAGTAGTCCTCTACACACACACACACACACACACACACACACACACACACACACATCTAACCAATCAAACAAAAAGTTCTTCCATGAAGAAGGAGTGTCTTAGAATGATAACTTTCATTGGCACTGTTCTCTTCTGGTGGATGAAGCCAACAGGGTGGTACTGGCCTCCAAAATAAAATGAACTGTTTACCACCAAAGGAATCTTTTCTCCTAGGTGCCCCATTTTTTTCCCTAAAACTGGAAGTAAGTATGGTCATGAATAATAATCTAGTTTTTTAAAAATGTGCCATAAGCAAAGAAGAGTCCCCTCAATTTTTATTCATATGGACACTTCAGTACATAAACTGAGTAAAAAAAATTAAAACTTATATGGAAAATGACTCTGAGTTAACTCTAAAAATAAAATTGAGATATTTATTTGAAAATAATTTTAAAATTATAAAGGTGTCTAACTGTTGAAGGAAAAAAAGAGCATAATAATCCCTAGGCTCAGGGAACATCATGGAATGGGGGGGGGGGCAGAAAGATTAAAAGAGTCAAAGTTCAGGGAGGAATATTACAAAATTATGCCATCTAGATACAACAGAGCCATTGTACTCATGAACTCATAATAATGATGGCTGCTTGCATAAGATCAACACAGTATCAAGAGAGTCTACATTCTAGTCTAGATGGGGGAGGGGAATCACAACCTCCCCCTTCCAGCTAAAAGCTATTGATAGTTTATGGCTGCTAGGTCAAGGACAGTCAGTTTTCTTGAAGGGTACTCATGCCCCAGTACATTTCACTATACCATTCCCATGTAATATCCGTACCATAGCCAGTAATAACCGGATTCTGTGGAAGAGGGAGAGAGAGAGGGAAAAAAAAAGAAGTAGGAGATAAAATTGGAGTGGTCATGGAGGATCTGGGAGAAATTAGAAGGTGAGATGTGGGGTAGATTTGATTAAAATACAATGTGTGTATATATGACATTCTCAATGAATGGGTAAATAAAATTTTAAAGAGAACGGAGCATAAAGCATAGATAAAAGCACAAAGCTGATTAAAATTTAAGGGGTTGGGATAGTTTCGAGTGTTAGATTTGTAAAAGAAAATAAATGCACTCGGGAGGCAGAGGCAGGCGGATCTCTGTGAGTTCGAGACCAGCCTGGTCTACAAGAGCTAGTTCCAGGACAGGCTCCAAAACCACAGAGAAACCCTGTCTCAAAAAACCAAAAAAAAAAAGAAAGAAAGAAAGAAAATAAATGAACAACTGATCCGAAAGTGAGGGCATGCTCCAGTCACCTAGGACCTTGACCATTAGATGCCCAGCAACTTGAATTATCTTTATCCAATGCCTCTCAAAACTAATTCTACAGACAGTGACTAGGAGCTACCAAATGCCATTTCCCCAAATATCATGAATATAAAACTTGAAGACAGCATATCATAACAAATATTTGATAATGTCTCAGCACACAAGATGAGAAATTATGGGGAATTAGAAACTTTCCTTAAGGCAATTCTGTCAAGAGAGAAAGGGAAGACCTTGTTGTGACTGTGCAATAGAACATCATAGCCTAAGAACATCATAGCCTAAGACTGGAGTGTAAAACAAGATAAGTGTATCCACATACTCTTATAACAAAAACTGTCTCTTGAGGCTTTCCACTGAAGACCTGATGGATATTTAAGGAACTTCCTATGATGAATGTCAAGACTTTGGTCTGGGTGAGAGTCTCTTGCAATAGTGAAGTTATGTTTGATAAAAGAAAAGGTGTAGATGTGCCAATTTAATTACACAGGCCACAGGGCAAAGGCCAAGAGGAAATGATAAGGGATGTTAATCAACAAGTCTGCTCCACATTCCTGAATGTGTGTTGAAACCTTGATTCAAACTCCAGAGTCAGCCTCTGGTACAACAGTTTTTCAAATGAAAGCACCAAGTACCTCAGAAGAAACAACCATCAACTAACTCAGAAGTAGTAAGTCGGCTTGGAAACTGTCCTCCCCTGGTGCTTTTTCAGACCTTTCTTGTCCTTAATTTCTGACCAACAGCCAATGTAGATTCAGTGTAAACGATTTTCACTACAGTTCCCAAAATGTTTCCGGCTCTTAGATCCATGGGACTAAGTCTCAATAACCTACAAGCCTTGGTAGTGGTAGTCACAGAACTTTCCTTTTCTGACAAAAAAATATCTGTAATACCTCAATAAACAGTTTTAAATTCAAGATTCCCTTAGCCTCAGGAGCTAACACACTGCTTAAGACCATTAATGACATTGGAAAAGTGACTTCGGAGGTCTGAGCTCTTTTGGGCGTGGTTACTTTGGATGTCACAGCTCATTTTTTTTTTTTAAGTTTAGTTCAGGAAAGCTTAGTAACTATTATGAACAGGCTTAATTTGTGATCAATGCCATTAGCAAGGACCAGGGACAAGTTTTTGTTCTGGGGTTGCCAAGATACCAAGTGTCCTTTAGGAGGTTGGATCACTGGCTGGAAGGTAAAATAATCTGCCAGGGAAGATATAATGTTGATGTAAAATGTGATTCTTTATTTTTTTTCACACATTTATGTATTGTTTAATTAAATTTATTCATTTATTTTACATCCCAACCTCAGTTTTTTCTCCCTCCTCTCCTCCCATTTCCTCCCCCCACCTCTCCTCCATTCCACCCCTCAATCTACTCCTCCTTTGTTTCTGTTAAGAAAGGGGCAGGCCTCCCATGGGTATCAACAAAGCATCACATTATCTAGTTGAGATAGGACTAGAGGAACTTAGTTTCCTGCCCTTGTTGTAAGACTGGGCAAGGCAACCCATTATGAGGAACAGGTTCCTAAAAGTCAGCTAAAGTGTTAGGGATAGACCTTGCTCCATTACCAGGGATCCCACAAGTAGAACAAGATACACAACTGTCACATATATGTAGAGGGTTTAGGTTGGCTCCATGAAGGCTCCTTGGTTGTTGGACCAGACTATGTGATTTCCTATGAGCATAGGTTAGTTAATTCTGTGGATGTTCTTGTGATGTCCTTGACCCCACTGGTGCCTACAATCCTTCCTCCCTCTTTTCAGCAGGATTCCCTGAGCTCAGCCCAATGCCTGGCCTTGGGTCTCTGCATCCATTTCCATCAGTGACTAGATGAAACTCCCTGATGACAATTGGGGTAGTTACTAATCCCCTGCACTTTACTTAGGTAGGACAGACTGTAGTTGGGCTGGTGTCCCAGTCCCTCCACTGAAAGTCTCACTAGGCCACAGGAGATTGTCAGTTCAGGCTACATATCCACTATTGCTAAGAGTCTAAGCAAGGGTCATCCTTGTAGATCCCTGAAGGTTGCAGGTTTCCCTTACACCAGGTTTCTACCTGACCACAAAATACACCACCACCACCCCCATTTCCAGTCTTCTCTTCAGTACTCTCCCCTTCCTTCCATTCCCCAACCTAATCCTTCCTGGTCCCATCTCCACCTGTCCCCAGTCCACCCATGAGATCTCTTCTATTTCTCCTTCCCCGGGAGATCCATGCATCCCATCTTGGGCCCTGCTTGTTACTAAGCCTCTCTGGGTCTGTGAATTATAGCATGGTTATTTTTTATTTACAGCTAATATCCAGCTATAAGTGATTGTCTTTCTGGGTCTCGGTTACCTCAGGATGAAGGTTTTCTAGTTCTGTCTATTTGACTGACAATTTTATGATATCATTGTTTTTAACCACTAAGTAATACTTTATTGTGTAAATATATCACATTTTATTTGTCTGTTCTTCAGTTGAGGGGCATCTAGGTTGTTACCACATTCTGAATATTACAAATAAAGCTACTATGACCATAGTTGAACAAGTGTCTTTGTGTTATGATTGAGTATCCCTTGGGTATGTACGCAAAAGTAGTATCACTTGGTCTTGAAGTAAATTGATTTCCAATTTTCTGAGACATCACTCTGTTGATTTCCAAAGTGGCTGTACAAGTTTGCACTTCCACCAGCACAGGAGGAATGCTCCCCTTGCTCTACATCCATGAAATGGGATTTTGCATGCAGGACACAGACTAATTCAGACATGCTGATCAGGGTTCCCCCACTGATTCTTTCTCTCCCAGCTCTCTCATCTTGATGATTTGTGGTATTCTTAAAGCTAAACCACCAAGAATATGAGTATACACAATCAGATGAGGTACTGTGAGCACTAACAATATGTTTTAATTTAAATTACTGTGCCTAAAAGATCTATAAAACAAAAATGCCTCTAACCTGTAAGCCCCACTTGCCCAAGGACAGATAAGTTTCTGGAATGCTGAAGACTATTGTTCATGTAAGATAATGAGTTAAGTGTTTTTCCTTTTGTAAACAAACTTGTTTGCCCCAACTGCACAGGATGTTCTTGATCTCATGTATGTGGGATGTATGTAAGCAGGAAGTACGTCAGGATGTATGCTTGCCACTGATTGAACAAAAGTGGGAAAAAGTATGTAGCCTTGTGGATTTTGCCTTTCTAAGTCCCTGACTGATGTAATTCATCACCATACTCTGGGAATCCCCTGTATGGACTTGTCCAGCAGTTAAAAAAGCTTGATTCAAATTTGGCTCAAAAGATTATAGTCTTATTCTTTTCTGATGGGAATGATAGTAGGTCCTTGAGCAAACAGTACGTGTGTGTATATGTGTATGTATGTATGTGTGTGTGTGTGTATATATATATATATATATATATATATATGCATGTGTATATATGTGTGTGTAATCAGGTGAGTTAGATCCATGATTAAACTTTGTGTGTGTGAGTGTACGAGTGCACATGTTTCTGTGGGTACCATGTACACATAAACAATGCCTCAAGGACAACCTTAGGTGTCATGCCTTGGGAGTCACCTACCTTACTTTGATACAGAGTCTATCATTGATTTTGAGCTAAAAAAAAAAGTAGGCTCATCTGTTTAGCTAGTACCTCATGGATCCTCAGATCTCTGCCTTCTCAATGCTGGGATTACTAGTGTATGTCATCATAGGCAGCCTTTTGTGTTTATGTGTGTGGTAAACACTTTATCAACTAAATTATCTCATTGATCTCCACAAGTACCTATCTTTAAGAAGAACTTTCACAATGAATATCAGGAGACTGCAGGAAACATGATTCCCTGGTGCCTTTAGAAGGGATAAGAATGGCTTAATAATCTTTTCTTTAATGCTGAAGTTCTAATCAACACCAACTATTATATTATATTGTATTATATTATTGCATTATATATATTATGTATGTATATATATATATATATATATTTAATGCCCACAGTAATGCGTGATACTTCCTTTCATATATACAATGTGTACTGATCATATCTGGGTAATGTATCCATCTATCACCTCAGATACAGATCATTTATTTGTGCACCGTTGCTAGGCATTCTGAAACAATCTGTTAATTATTGCCAACCACAATTTTATTTTATTTTGCCAATGGCTTCTTTGACTTATATAGTGTTTTCCTATATATAGTATCCTATAGATGGGGGTGAATCAAGAAGGAAGAGAGGCCATGAAGAAACTAACTCAAAGCCTCCTTCACATGGACTTGAGGGTAAGAAAGACCTCAAAACCCCAACTTAGGTTCATGGTCCAGTAGTAACTGTTGACATTGAACTATTAGGTTGGCAGACTAAAAGTCACTGAAGCACCTCAACCTATCTGACTCTTAACTGGCATAATTGTGGTTAAATTACTCTTTGATATCTTCATCCTCCTCAGGTTAAATTATCTTCCTCCTCTTCACATGAACAAGTGTCTGGAGAAAGAAGAGAGCAAGGAGGTTAAGTCACTTTTGCAGGGTCACCAACCTCAGAGTTATATAAACAAATCCACAATTCCACAGAACTCTTCCTTTAAACTCCTTTCTTTTAATGCCTTCACTTGCCCTTTCTAAACACTCAAAAATATTTTTAGAAACATATAGTCAGTTAATAACATCGTGTTTCTACTAAAGGAATGTCTTTCTTTCTTGTGGCGTTTGGTCTACCTTCCTTTCTGCTGTTATAATAAACACTCTAAACAAAAGCTGTTATGATTTCAGCCACAGTAAAGCTGAAACTTCTGGGTTCTAGGGCCATGCATGTGCAGCAAGGCTTCAAGCAAAAGTGCCTAATGGTGCCAAGGATGTTAAAGGGCCCTGCATGACCCATGTAGTGTGGCTGCATCCTTCACGTATGACTCAGCTAAGCCCTTGCGTGCATGCGTGAGTCCGGTCACCTGTGTATGACATAGTCACGTCAACCCCCTATGCGCATGTGCTAGGCAGCTTTTAAAAGTTGGATGCGCCATATTCCCCCCACTCTCTTTCTGCACACCAACTTCCCCAGGCCTGTACACGCCCCCTCTAATAAACTCCTAAGCAGGTTTGTTGTGTGTTCCGTGTTTCCTTTTCACTTGTGCCAGGTAATTTCACTGGTGCCATGAGACATAGGAGGCTCCCCCACCCTCAAGCCCCCCCTCCTGGGGTTGGGATCTGGAACCACGTATTTTTTCCACAATAACCACATGTACCATCTGCCTGAGCATGATTTCTATGCACACTGCTGGCCTCAATTGGTGAGTTTTCTCCATTCTGGTCAGCTTAACCATTTCTTCAAATCCAAGAAATTAACCATTGAGTTCCCAGATATCTTCTAGTGTTCCTAGAAATGGGGGGACAGCCCCCAACCATGGCCTTCAGGGCTACAGTTGAGCCCTTCACTGACATTCATCTCTAGATTGCTTCCTTTAGCTGAAATTGTGTTTGTAAGACACAGGGTCAGTCCTCCTGCAACTGGGGGCCCAGGGTCCCTCAGATTTTTATTTTTCCTTTTTTTCTTTTCTTTTGGGATACTCATTCTGCCATGGCATTTCTGGCTTCTGAGTCACTCCGACCAGAACTAGTTAGGCTTTAACACCTTGTCTATAGGTAGAGGATGCTGTCCTAAAGCCCTGCGATGTTAGCCGCCATCATACCCCACCTATAGAGGGGAGACGTCCCCTTTTAATCCTTGTGGTGTCGCCGTTTTCACAGAATTTCATGGTTTCAGTTATAGGTAGCAAGCCATCCAAGACCATCAATTCTGCCTCACCCCTGGGATGCCTTTTAGAGGCCCTGAAACCCCAGGCCTTAATGTTCTACTTACAGATTCCCACACTTGTCCATCTTTGTTCAAAAAAAGGCCTCATTACAATGTAAATAACAATTTTAAAGTGGCTGTGTAATGGCACCTTTGATCCCAGTATTCTACGGGAGCTTTATAACTATTGTCAGCGCACAAGCAAATGGAAGCAGTTTCCTTATATTCAAGCCTTTTGCTATCTAAGCTCTAAGCCTAAGCCCTCTGTCCATGCAAGCTGTTTGCCTGCTCACATGTTCCTGCCTATGCCATCTGAGCTGGAAGAACAGTCCACTTCCTCTCTGGACCCAGCTAACAAACCCCTGCCTTTCTGCCTCAGCAGGCAGCTGTCCCCCATTCCTTCAGCTTCTACCCATGTTCCTTCAGCTCCTACCCATATTCCTTCAACTCCTACATCTGTTCCTTTAGCTCCTACCCATGTTCCTTCAGCTCCTACACCTGTTCCTTTAGCTCCTACCCATGTTCCTTCAATTCCTACACCTGTTCCTTTAGCTCCTACCCATGTTCCTTCAGCTCCAACACCCATTCTTTTAGCTCCTACCCATGTTCCTTCAGCTCCTACACCTGTTCCTTTAGCTCCTACCCATGTTCCTTCAATTCCTACACCCGTTCCTTTAGCTCCTACCCCCACTCCTTCAGCTCCTACCCCAGTTCCTTCAGCTCCTGCTCTGGACCCAGCTAAGGAATCCACACCTTCCCAACCTCAGCTGACAGATACTTCTGCACCTTTACCTCCCACTGCCTCACCATCTCCCTCCTCTTGTAGGCTCCACTGACCTCTTCAGCTCTTTCCCTTTCCCCTCTAACTACTCCATCAGCTCCGCTGGATCATCCTTCCTCTCAAAGCCTGGCCACAGCAGCCACCCAGCTCTGGCACCCACCTTTACCTCTCCTCTCACATGCTCACATGCTGCTATGGAACCCAACGTTGACCAAGCCAAGCCTGCTGCAGTTCTCCCATTGCAAGAGGTGGCTGGCATAGATGGATTGGTTAGGGTACACATTCCTTTCTACCTCTCAGAACTCTCCCATGTAGAACAAAAAGTGAGGTCTTATATGCCTAATTCTACCTCGTTCATAAAGCAATTCCAATGTATTACCCAGTCTTATAATCTCACCTTTCATAATGCCTATATGATCCTATCTAATAACCTACTTCCTGAAGAGAGCAGGTGAGCTTGGAAGCAGGCCAGACTACATACAGACGAGATTCACCAAACACATGCAACACACCCTCTGGGGGCAGAGGCGGTCGGTCCCCTAGCAGGAACCACACTGGGACTATAACACTCCAGGTGGAATTTTAGCTAGGGACTAGTTTTTGACTTGCCTCCTGGCAAATCTCTGTAAGGCTGCCTTCAAGCCAGTAAACTATAATAAGCTTTCAGAGGCCATTCAAGATACAAAGAAAAATCCTTCTGCATTTTTTGAATGCCTCACTAAATCCCTGTTACAATATACTAACTTAGATCCAAAAACCACAAAAGGCAGTTACTCATGACTCATTTTTTTTCTCAGTGCTACCCTGATATTAAAGCTAAACTTAGAGGTTTGGAGAAAGACCCCTTGACCCCACAGGCAGAAGTCTTAGAGTTGGTTTTTAAGGTGTACCATGCAAGGAATGACAAAGCCTGCAATCATCACTGTCACGTGCTAGCCACTCCTACTGGCCAAGGCAACAGATTGCCTGATCCATGCTATCCATACTGCTCCCTTGCCCCGACCCCAAGGCTCAAGAACACCAGGCCCATGTTTCAAATCTGGTAGAACTGGTTACTGGGCCCAAACATGCCCTAATCCTCATCTTGGTCCCATGATACCTAGTCCAAGATGCCATAGGGAAGGACATTGGGCAGTCGATTGTCCTCGTGCACATAGTGTCAAAGGGACATCAAACCCAGAAAATTCCCAAGTTGACCTTCTTGGTCTGGCCATGGATGAGTGAGGCTTTCTGGGCTCCTTTGACCCAACCACAACTGTCATCTGTAACAGGGAGCCACGGGTAAACATCACGGTATCAGGACGGCCCATCTACTTTCTCTTTAACATTGGAGCCATATACTTGGTACTGAGGGAATTCTGGGGGCCTACCTCTCCTTCTAGTTTCTCTACTGTCAGGGTAGGGGGACACCTTGTCTACTTCAGCAGACCCCACCACTTAACTGTGTTTTTAAGGGTATTTACCTCACCCATTCATTTTTAGTCATGCTGACCTGCCCAGTACTTCTTAAGGGAAGAGATTTTTTTTTTTTAGCAAAAGAAGGAGCTTTCTTTTCATTTGCTCTTTCTATTCACCTTACCTCAGACTCACCAGTAGGTCCCCTCTTGCTCTTTCTCCCCTCCCAACCTCCCAGCTCCAGTGTGTCTTTTCCTCTGCCAGCCTTTCAGGTGGACCACCCAAGTCTGGGACACCCAAAACCTCTCTCTTGCTAAACATGATTCCCCCATTGTTATCCAATTACAAGACTCTACATTACCCAAGCTCAGTACCCCATCTCTCTCTAGAGTCTTAGGAGACTTAAGCCTATTATTACTGACCTTCTAAGAAAAAAAGCTACTTCACCCCACCTCTTCTCTCTTTAACACCCCAATACTTGCTGTTTAAAAAATCCTAACGGAGTCTATCGCCTGGTTCAAGACCTTTGGCTCATTAACTCTGCAGTGGTCCCTCTTCATCCTGTAGTGCCTAATAAAAGTATTACACTTCTTTCAACTAAACCCCCAGGAACCTCCCACTTCTCAGTTCTAGATCTTAAGGATGTTTTTTGCTCTATTCCTTTCAGCTCTCAATCTCAAACTACCTTTGCCTTCACTGGGCTGACCAAGCAGCTAGAACAGCAGTATTCCAGAACCCAAACCTACCTCAATCACCTCAGGGGGTTCATACAGTACAGCCCACATTCTTGCAGACACCCCTTGACACCTGGAAAATTCTGTCCTACCTACATCAGCTCTTTCATCCTAATAGCAAAGCTCTGTTTCATTTTGTCAAGGCTCACCTCCAATCCACCCCTGATGACTTAGAGTTCTTAAAAGTTATCACTGCCTCTTGTAAAATCTGTCAAATGTCAGATTTCAAGACTTTCCCCTTTTCCCACCCACCAGGTCAGGGGCTCTCTTCTAGGAACTAACTGGCAGCTTGATTTTACTTGTATTCCCAGAGTCAGATGAGTTAAATATCTTCTGACTATGGTGGGCACCATGTCTGGGTGGATTGAAGCATTTCCCACCACTAACAAGAGGGTCCAGATAGTTTCCAATGTTCTTCTTCTAGAAATTATCCCCCAGTTTGGAATACCAACCTCTCTTCATTCAGATAATGGCCCAGTGTTTAACTTCCAGATCTCTTAAACTTTATCTAAGGCTCTTAACGTTCCCTGGCAGTTTCATATCCCATACCATCCTTAGTCTTCAGGGAAGGTAGAACGAAATAACCGTTCATTAAAAAAATGTTCTTGTTAAGCTGTTAGAGGAGCTTCACCTTAACTGTGTAAAACTTTTGCCTCTGGTTCTAAAGGGCTTAGGGCTCTTCCCCAAAAGCCCCCTTTTCATCTTGCCCTTTGAACTCAAGCATGGGCAGCTGGTTTTAACCCCATCCTCTCACCTAAAACCTCTCCCCTTCCTGATCATCTGCTTACTCTGCTGTTATCCCATCTTCGCTCCCTATTATGGGATTTTACTGACCACTCATTACCTCAACCATGTGCCAATTCATGCCCACCGCTGATTAAAATAGGAGAGCAGGTATTGTTTTTTCCCCCAGACCAATGACCCTCACTCCTTTCCCCTAAATGGCAAGGCCCCTTGAAAGTAATTCTTATAACTCCTACAGCTGCCAAACTCAAGGAACTCTCTCATTGGATCCACCTGTCTCACCTTAAACGTTTTACTCTTCCAGCTCAAGATACCCCTTCATATATCATGTCTCAAACAGGGCCCTGCTCCCTTAAGTTTCAGAGGACACCAAGATCAGTTACTTTTTCTCCAGTTCCTGAAAAATAAAAGTTTCATCACTGTACTGAACACTCCTGTGCCAAAATCTCCATATACTCTCCCTCTTCCTCTGTCTCCTATCTGCTTTACCAACTTCTCTATATCTCCAATGTCATGCTTAAATTTCCAGATTAACCACTCAGCTGTTATTACAGGGACCAAGAGCCAGAAGTACAAGAATTGTCAAAAGCCCGGGTGGTAAGAAACAATAACAAGTTTGGGGACATTCACCACCCCAGACTCCGAAAACTCACAACACAGAGTTTACCATAACAGTTTTATCACTGACTGCAGCAGGTGTCTCCTGAATGTTAAGGTAATACCACGATGCTAAAGAGAACAAGTACCTTAAGATTTGCTTCAGGTAAAACATTCTAATGACTCCCCTTTCCAATAATTCCCCCTTCTTTTCCTCTCTCCTCCCCACCGTCTTCCATTCCAACACTATACCATCCTAATCATAAGCTTTTAATATGTCTAAAATTTATTTCTTTTCAAACATTTTTTATAAGCTCCAGGGAGCCAATTGGACCCATCTAAATGGATCAGACTCGCTCAGAATAAGTATCATTTAATTCTTCCCTTATCATTCCTGGTCTCAGGAATCCCTGAGAAATCCCCCCCCCCCAAAAAAAAAACACTCTATGTACCATCTTGGGACTCTCCTCTTTTAATCACCAGGATCTAAATTTTTTTCAGACATAATTTTCTGCGTTTCCAGCATCCTGTGAGGTCCAAACTGCCAGCCAGCCAGTTCCACAGAGCCTGGAAAAAAACACAAAAGTAATCAGTCACCCTAGGACATTGTCAAGCATCTCAACTCTCCTATGCCCACAAAATCAACAGGAAGCAGTCATGAGACCTTACAAGGCCCCATTCCCACCCATTAAAGACCCAAACTCCCCAAATTTTTTATAATAAGCAAAACAGTGGAATGTTATGATTTCAGCCACAATAAGGCTGACACTTCCAGGTTCTAGGGCTATGGATGTGTGGACAATCCCTCAGGCAGAAGTGTCCAATGGCCCTGGGGATGCTAAAGGGCCTCGTGTGACCCACGTGTGGTGAGGTTGCATCATCCACATATGACTCAGCTAAGCCCTTGCGTGCATGTGTGAGCCCCATCATCTGCATATGACGTAGTCATGTCAACCCCCTGTGAGCATGACCTAGGAAGCTTTTAAAAGTTGGACGCACCATCTTCCTCTCTCTGCACACTGACTTCTCCCAGCCTTTACATGCCCCCTCTAATAAACTCCTAAGCGGGTTTGTTGCTTGTTCTGTGTTTCCTTCTCACTCGCACCAGGTAATTTCAAAAGCAACTTAGGGAAGGAAAGGATTTATTTGGCTTATATTTCCAGGCCACAGTCCCATACACTGAGGGAAATCAGAGCAGAAACTTAAAGCATTAACCATGTGGAAATGCTGCTTGTTGGCTCTCTCTGTGTGTCTCATGCTCTGCAAGCTTCCTAATATACCAAGGACTAAATACCTAGGGAATGGTTCTGCCTACAGTGGTCTGGGCCCTCCAATAACAATTAACCATCCACACAATCCCTCACTCACATACCTGCAGGCCAGTTTCATGAAGATAATCACCAATTTGAGACTTTTTTTCCAGATGATTCCAGACTGTGTGAAGTTTGCATTTAATGCTAACTAGGAGAGTATTTAAAACAATGACACATTGTTCTTATTTCTATACTGGTTCTTATTTAAAGAGATGTAGAATATGAAATGAGCCCACACAAGCAGGGTAAATATAGATCTAGTAACTAACCTGAGGCAGGCCTTTTGCAGCTTTTGTTAGTCCTGATTGGTTGGGCTTAGAACTTGCATGGGGTTAAATATTTTAACCATTTCTCATGCTCATCTGCAGTACTAATCATCCGTATTTGTGTTCCTTATGGATTTTAATAAGAGTGTGCATAGCCAAAGGAGACTTGGGGTGAAGAAATGAGCAAGGTCAACTAAACCAGAGGTACAGTTAAGGTTCAGGAACTCAGGGACAGCCCAGTCTTGCTGTGCTGTATCCTTATATGACCTATCCATATCCCTTCCTTTCTCTGGAAGTTAGTTTCTCTGTAGGTAAAAATTATATGGCCTAGTTCAATGCTATGCCAAACAGCATACGCATGTAAGTCTGGCAGTATGCCTGCATTCATGGATTATATATTGACTTCAGGTTTTCTCTGGAGAGCACAGCTAGGTTCAACAGGTTTTTTTCTACCTTATATAACCCCCTTACTCTTTTAATTTCCCATAACAAGCATTTTTCAACATATTTTAAAGTTAACAGCTAAAACGTCCTGTTTGATCCCTTTAAAAAGAAAGTCATAGTTCTAACCCAAGGACACGCATGCCTCAGCACCCGATTCTGAAGTCTGGGCAGTCTGAACATTTTTAATGCTGATCAGAACAATGTGGGGATGTGAGCTCTGGGCTCCAACGAACCCCTCATAATCTCTTAGCCTCAGCACTTACTGCCCAGGGATGGTAAGAAAACATCCTTACAGTTTTCTTTGCCTTCCTATTGGCTTCTGAGCCAAACCAGCAGATAGAAAACTGCTATTTAGCTTAAAGTATGTTTATTTTTCTTCATAGGTATGGGTGAGACTGACCTATGTCCAAGGAGAGCGCTACTAGCAAAATAAGTTTGCATGAACTAATAATGTCTGTGCTGCCACATTGGGCTGCCATGTTTCGGGAGATACCTTTTAGGGGTGACTTCTGCCACAATCCTAATTACAGTGGGTTCGTACATTCCAAGGTAGGGGTGTGAGGATTAGGAGTGTTAGGTAGAAGGAACAGAGATGAGAAAGAATCACAGAGACAAAAAAAGTATTGGGAGAGCCACTCAATGCCTCCTGCATTCTGAGTTCTTTTTCTGAATTCTGAGTTCACCTGTTTTATTTTTCCACACACTTTTATAACCCAATACCAAAGAGGGGAAGAAGGCAAAAGACTGTTCTAACATGATACAAAGGACAACTAGAACAGTTACTTGCTTCAATACTGAAGACATCATACATCTTTAGAAAAGCGTTTATTCTTTCGTAGGCAGTGAACCCACCTTAGACAAAGTATCCTGAAGGCAGTTACTCCCTAGGTCAAACCTAATTCAAAAGGAGGAGCAGAAGTATGCTTGAATTCTCTGACCTTTGGTCAGGGTGGAGTGGGTCTACCTGTAAGGGTCTTCCTTAGGTTTAAAACACCAAGTAACCACACCCTAGGTCAGGGTGTGTAGCCACAGTTTTTAACAACTTTGAGCAAGCTAAAACTCTCTGAACTTCAGACAAGGTGGAATAGGCTCACATTTTTGGGCCTCCACAAACTAATAATGATATGACATCCTTGTGCCTGGCTCAATGGACTAGGAAGTCGCAAAGCAACAATGATTCCTTGTTCTTGGCATGGGAAGGAACTCCAAAAGGAAAAACAGCTTTGTCATTTTCCCGGATAACAGCTTCTCTGCAGCAAACAACCAAGAGAGCTAGACTCTGGACTCAGACAACCTGAGACCAAATCCAGGTCTTGGCTAAGTCACTTAGCTCACTTCTTTGAGATGTTAGCATCTGTACCACATACTATGATGACAGTTTGCATCCAATAGCTCAAGCCTGAAGAGGATTGTATAGTTCTTAGTATGCAGTAGACGATGGGAGTAGAGCTAGGAAAGACATCTAGGAAATTAGGAGAGTTCACTTGATGCAATGACAATTCACACCTTTCGTAGTAAAGGGCCACAATAGTAACTGGAAAGTGAGCGTCTCCCTCAACATAGTGGTGAAGAAAGATTCCTGACCCAAGCATCCTACTCCAAGCATTCTGCTAAAAACATATCTTACCAGCAGCAGCCATATGCCCAGAGATGGCTAAGGTTGATTTCCTACAATCATCTAGGAGACAAACTTTTGGGCATACCTGTGAGGGAATTTTTCAATTGAATTAACTGACGTGGGGAAACTGACCCTACATGCTAGGAGTACTAGTCCATGAGCTGGGGAATCCCAGATTAAATTAAAAAAAAAAAAAGAGTGCAAGCTGAGCACCCAGCCCTCATCTCTCTCTGTTTGATGACTACAGATACAGTGAGACCATCCCCTTTGCTTTAGGACTATCATGAGACTGTACCCTTAAACTGTGAGCCAGAATAAACCATCTTTCCCTGCTTAATTTTTTCCTGAGGTATTTTGTCATAGTTACAGAAAAACATAACTAATGCATGCCCTCTCCACAAATCTTGTTTAAAATGCTAGCTCCCGAAATCTTTAATAAATAAATAAATAAACAACAACAACAACAACAACAAAATGCTAGCTCCCTAGGCAGCAGGGAGAAATACCACTTACAGATCAGAGTGGAAATCGGGCTTTGACATCAAATGAAATTGGTTGCAAATGCCAGAAGAGCTATGTACCATGACCTTGGCATTTTACTTAGCCTCTCTAAATGTAAAAGATGGACAATAGGAGATATGATGGTATTAGATCCGTGAGGCTCATTTGGGAGTGGTATATCTCAGGGAAAATAGAAGTCCCTATAAGGCTTCAGGAAGAATAATAGTACAAGAAAAAAATCTTGGGATTTGGGCTATGTTGTTATGAATCTGAGGTTAATGATACACAATAAAGCTCAGTCCTTGGATGTATTGAGCCTGCTCGAGATAATCTTCACTACCAATGTACTAGGGTTCTAGAGCATGGCACAGTTACCAATATTTGCTGGCACTGCCCTGTACCTGACTTAGTTCAGAAGAGGGATCCTTGCTATATACTATATGCTGAAAGCCCACAGGAAAATCTACTCAGAGTAAGGGTGAATCCCAGGTTCCAAGGCAGGCCCAACAGGGAGAAGAGGAACTCAGTTTCCCAAATCCAGAAGTAAACTTGTTCCTGGCTGAACACAAGTTTCAGTTCATTCCCGAGCCTCACATTTACAGGTTTAGTAGCAGAATGCTACCTGCAGCATGTGACAAGGGTCAAATAGCTAAAATACTAGGTGCTTGATAAATGTGAACGTTTGTTCTTCTTACCGGGCTGAGTTCAGAGGCCCTTGGGCTGTAAGCTTTCCATCATCCTTTCCTGGTACAGTTCAAAGCCTGGAGTCCGTCCAGGTTTCATTCTTGCACACTTCTGATAAGAGATGTCCTTGATATTCTTTCCACTGGAGAGCAACCTGTCCGGGGATGAGGAAGTGCTCCTCCAGGAGGAGCTTGCTTCCAGCTGAGTCAATACCCTGAGGCTGGGCATATTTCAAGTCCCAGGTGGTAAACTTCCCTTCTGTAGCCCCAAGTCACAGCAGGAGCTGGGAGGCAGCTGCAAAAGGGAAGCCTCAGACTTTGCTCCGCTGTAATTCCTGGTCCTTGGTGGGCACCACAGAATGGTGAAATTCTGGGGTGCCAGGCTTCCAAAGTTGCAGACACAGAACTCACAGATGTTAGAGTTGTACAGTCTGTGCAACGTGAACCTCATCGTTGAGATTACTTGAAGTGCTTCACTATGGAGAATGCCAAGTGCCATATCCAGACCAAGAGCACACAGGGACATCAAGGGGGAGAACCCTAGACATCTGTGAGAAGCACTTGGACCACTAACTCAGCTACATTTCTACATAGACTGTCCCTAGAAAGGAAAGCCTCCCATTCCAGCTTTAGTGGTTAGCTGTTCATAGCAGTGAGCTCAGGTATATGTCACAGAAGTAGCAGGAAGGTTCCAGCAACCAGTGAGTGGATATCAACTTTCTCTGTCTCTCTCTGTTCTTCTCTCTCTGTTCTCTTTCTGTTCTCTCTCTCTCTCTCTCTCTCTCTCTCTCTCTCTCTCTCTCTCTCTCTCTCGTGTGTGTATGTGACAATATAAAATATATTTTGGACTGTGGATGCCATGAAACATTTGAAAGCATCTTTGGTGGATGCTCCATGACACTCGGGGAGGGTATGCTTTCACATCCCTCTTTATTCCCCTTGCTCACCACTGCAAATATTTCACTTAGAGATTCTGCTTAGCTCAAACAAGCTACAGAAAATTTCCTTCTTTAATTTCAATCAGAAATCTTTGGGGAGGTAGCTCAGTTCTGAAATATTCTTCGAACATAGGTTTCATCATACCCCATAAACCCTGACTTCGAAACAACAGTATAGAACTTTGTCCAAATGGACCCAGAAATTGTGACTTTATCAAAATTAAAAATGGTAAAGAGGACATGATATCAAATCTGTGAAGCACAATATCCATATAAAATATGGGTCAGTCAGTGGCTCACAAGGCGGGGGCCTGTTTTTGTAGCAAAGTTTCGTTAGAAATAGCATCTGCTTTTGTTTATTATTTATAGCTGCTTCTGTGCGACAATGAGAGTGCTCAACTGTCACAACAGAACCCTTACAGCTCATAGGACTAAAATATTTATACTCCACCTTAAAAGTGTTGTTTGCTAACCCTTGATATAGAGCACATGGCCAAGATGTACTGATCCCTTTATCATCATAGTCACCCAATCATAAAGCAGGTACACTGCATGCACCACGGTCCAGTTCCCTCCAGCCTAGAGCAGCTTCCTCCTAGAATCCAGATCCTCCAGTTTATTCCACGGTGCTTTAGGAAAGTCATTATCTCTGTGGAAAAGATTGGTAAGCACTGGTATGAAACCATGTTTGCCATCATACACTGCCTTTGTCACTCCCTCTACCTGACTTTGTACTCTCACTTAGATAGCATTTAGTGAATTCTTTCCTTATACTAGGGAAGACACAGACCTGCCCTTCAAAAGCCCACACTGGAGGAGAAGGACATGTATATAAACAACTAGTACAAAAGAAGTATGATTTGTGTACAGCAGTCTTATCTGGTCTATGGGTTCCTTAACGAGGTCTGCAACCACAGATGGTCGATCTATCTATCTATCTATCTATCTATCTATCTATCTATCTATCTATCTATCTATCATTTATCTTATTAGCTATCTATCATCTATAAGTACATATATGTACATGTATGTATATATTGTGCATATATTATGCAGTTCCTTATGCCTACATACATACACATATACATACCCATGAGTTTTAATTTGTAAATTAGGTGCAGTAAGAAACTAAACACCATCATCAAGGATAAAATAGAACAACCATAACAATGTTCTATATAAAAGTTATATTAATAAACTACCTCTTGAAAAACTCAAGGTAAATATTAATGTATTCAGACTGTAGCTGACAATAAGGAACTGGATGGTGAAAAGATAAAACTGTGGGCAAAGAGGGGCCACTGAGGTTTACTACTCACTGGTTCTGCAGCTGTGAACCAGTCTAACTTTCTGAGCTTCGGTTGTTTCCTATGTAAACGAACTAATAAGTGTAAGGAAAGGGCTGTGGTGAAGGATACAAGTGCTGCTCAGTGTAAGGCACCAAGTCCAGTGTCTGTAAAACAAAACTGAAATTCCTCAGCAATATGTTTAAGGCCCTTGCGGGCTTAGCCCCACCCTTTCCCCCAGTCTCATTCTTCACTCCTTTCCCACTCTGCTACTTTGCACATTCAACTCAGCTCATGCATAAACCAGTACTGCAAAGTCCTATACACTATCCAACACCTACTCCTCATTCTTGTCTTCTGCTTGATTTATTCCCCCTCATCCTACTTGGGAGTAGCTGCTTTTTGATTTCTGCCTTTTTTTTTTTCAAACTCTATCCTTCTGTCCAGTTCCCCTTGAAAAATATTCTGTCCCATTTCCCAAAATTATCCTAATTTTCACCATGCCTATGGTCACCATTCTGATTTAGGCTCTCAGCTTTTGCTTTTTCATGATTTTGCCATCACGGATCCATCTGCCCACAGCAACTTGAAGTTCCTTTTAACAATATAATATAAATTCCATTACGTTCTGACTTAAAACCTTCTGATGAATATTTGTAAAAATTACTTGTGGAATACATGGAATTAAAGATGGCTTACTGACATGTTGCAACTAGGGAGGCAGCCAAACATAGGGGACCTTGAGACACTTTGGGATGAAAATGTTAAAAGTATTTGCTGTAGGATTCAGACTTGCGTTAGTTAATTTGGGGAAGGATCTAATAAAGTATGGTTTTGTTCTAGATTCGGTGCCATCAGAAACCAATGGTGATTCCATCATTAGGTATCTAGATACTGTTTTAGGATTTTTTTTTCTCTTTGCTATTTAGGAAGAATAGTAACCAAATAGGATTAATCACACACTGACTTTAGAATCATTTGTATGTTTGCTTTGCTCACCCGTTTCTTTTCCATACATAACCTTGTCACTAATGAAAAAAGTGAATGTAACTGATGCCTAGAATCAAGATTGTAACCTCTCCCCTGCGTACTTTGGGATTGTTACAAGCTGAGCTGAGGTGCACAGCTCAGTGAGCAGAGACAATGTGAACAACCTCTTAGAATTATAACCTTGGACCAAGTTACACTGAGACCACAATAACAGAGCACAACAGCCCACTTCATAATTTTGTCAACACACAGACACAAATAAGCTCATGGTGCCATCTATAAGGTATCATCTCATAAAACTGAATACACACACACACACACACACACACACGTATTTGTGTGTGTGTATCCTGAGTCCTATCTTTGCCTTGTCATTTCTTGCATATTATTTTTTCTTTGATTGTACTTCAAGACCACTGTACAAGTTCAACCAACCATTTTAAAGGCTTTTCTCTCATAGGCACTTTTACAGAGATTCACCTATTGCTCTGATTTCTTGTCTTTGGGGTTTACTTAGTGGTTAGCACAGGGGCTTCCACCAGCTTGATATAATGGGATTTTCACAGCTGAACACAAGCATACAAAGATTGGGTTAGTGTTTTGTTTAAGGATGTGACAGCTCTGGAAATCTACGCACTACTCATCAGGGTGAGTGAGAGTGGTCATCAACATCAGGCCTCAAACTTGTGTTCTCCTACTTTAGCCTTTGGCATCTGGGGATTCTATGCATGCATCAACAGACCTAGTCAACAGTATTGACATTTATTCTACCTGTCTCTAGCACTAAGGCTCTTCTTGTCTTTGATGGTGGGTTGTGGGAGAAGTCCATCCTTTTCATGAGATTATAGGAACAGAGAGCTACCCCACTTCCTGATAGTGTCCAATTAGAGCAAAACTCTGCCCTGCTTAGACTCTACTCCATCAGTAAATCACAGCCTCAAATGCCAGTAGAGGTTTGAACATGTTCTTCCTGAAATACAGTTCCTCCTCAATCATCTTGCCCTCAACATAGCTGCTTAGCAGTATTGTGTTTCTTCTAGCCTCTGGCTGAAAGACCTTGTTCTTGGCACTTCTTTTCTGCTCAGTTGGCTTCAGCCCCATCAACCTTTCGTTTCTTTGAAGACAAGAAACTACAACCTGCCTTAGGGACTTGTGTTTAACAGCGTCTTTACTCAGCACGAATCATGGCTGATTCAGATCTCAGGGAAATGAAACCAGAAAATTAAGATAGAGGAAAATAGCAAAGCCTTCTTGAAAGTGGTGAAGAATGTTAGACACAAATCATTAATATGGGCAGAAAATAGATCCTGGCTATTTTGACATAACCTGCTGTTTACTGCGGAGGTTTTACCAACAAAATACTATAGAAAGAACCAATCTTTCACTTGTAGTTCCATTTTACTTCCCTGTAGATCTTCATTGGCTAGAAAAGTTCATGTATAGATCCTGACTTAGATGTAGAAGGAATGAAGCCCTGGAGGACTGTCCCTTGAGGATTCCTCCTCTTTGCCTTGGTGACCATTACTCTCAGTGACTCTTTTTCTACACATTTTTTTTATCAATATCTAAGTTATACTAATATATGTTGCTTGTCTTTACTCACTAGAATGCAGACTTCAGAAGTAAGGCACTATCTTGTGTTTGTCTCTATGTCCCGGTAGCTCCAATATTCCCATTTCTTACTTTGAGCATCGAATGGCATATTTTCAGGGAATTCTTCTGTCTCCAGTTGTGGTAGCTCCAGTGCATACACAGCTGTCTCAGATACTTTCTGGAACAAAGAGTTATTCCTAGCAAACCTCATCTCCAAAACTCTCATGGATTCTTTCTCCCAAGGTGTCGTCATTTCCCTCCTGCAGTCTGATTCTCTCAGAAACTCTCAGAAAATCTTGAAATTCAGCCGCACTAACTAGTCTTAGACATGCCACAAGCCTTCCAGTAAGTAGCCAAGCCCTGACAAGTGCCACTGAATCTAACAGCAGTGCTCTTGCTAGCCTCTTACTTTTATTATTATTATTTTCCCAAGAGCACAATCCTCATTGTTTTTTAATGCCCAACTGCCAGATGTCCAACGTCTAACATGTGTTTTCTATGCTTTTGCTGCTCTGAGTTATCCACATGAACTGCTAAGCACAGCCAAATCCCTCACAGTTGTATTCCCAAGGAACCGTGAGTATTTCAAGTATAATTAATGGTCAGGTACATGTCTTCACTGTTTCCTTTGTAAAACAAACATCTTTCTATGTATCTTACAGACTTCTGAAGAGGAATACATGAGCTAATGCACAGAAAGCAGCTAGAACAACACTTGGCATAAACACCACATACACTTATCTTTATTATCCACGGCTGTTTCAGCAGGGACCCAAAACAATTTTGTCAAAATGCATTGCTGTTAAGATTGGTTAACTCTGGCAGGGCAACTTCCAAAAGCTGAACTGTAGAGCTTTAAGATAGCATGGAAATATTGGCATTATTTTCCTGGCGACCTTTCAAGTTATTTGTATAACCCTCAACCTTCTTGCTATCCTGAGTTTTGGGCATAGGAACTGGGTTGGTAGCTGTTATGCAATAGAAATGTCTTAGCTCTTCCCCTATCCCTATGACATAGACATTACATTTGATCTGAAAGCACCTTTATTAGAATTGTATTTAGTCTTCTCTGGTTGCCTTCAGTCCTGGGGAATACTTTAAAATGTATTCTACATCTCTCATCATGTCAGAGAGGGATAGGATATAGGATCTTTATATTACAACAGAGCTTGTGGTTGGGAAGTAGAAAGTATCTGGGTTAGGAGTTGCTAAAGCTCTGGGTTTCAAAGGAGTTAAGAGCCCTAGAGCTTCCAAGGATTATTAGAGGTACAGGAGCTGAAGAGCTGAGGATGAAACAGACAGCTGATGCCTTCGGAAAGTCTAACGGAGAGGCTGAATTGTGCAGTGTAGTGTCTTTGCGAGGTGTGTGTGCATGCGTGCATGTGGTGTGTGTGTGTGTGTGTGTGTGTGTGTGTGTGTGATGTACAGTTCTTATTCTGTCTCTTTGGAACTGGGATGCTGTGACAGAGTTCGGAATGCCTTTGATTCCCTCACACTAGGTGCCTAATAAAGGACAGGACTAAATGAAGTTTGAGTTCTTTCCTGTATTAAGAGGAGGGCGTGGGTATAAGAGGGATGAGTCTAAATGCATGCTTTAACACATCTTGGGTGGTGCCTAGGTTTGTATGTTTTTTTGGCTCCCCAGTCTAGAGCCTGCCAGATGTCTCCAAGGCCTGTCTGACAATACTACAGGGGAAGTGATCTGTGTGCAGTGAATGACCTGTGCCTCAAACTCTCCAGAAATATAGGAGTCCTAAGGGCTCGGAGTGAGGTTGGGTTGGTATTTTGTAGCCTAAGGTCAACAAGCTGAAAACTAGGTTATGCCCCCACCAGGTCCATCCTGGGAAGAAAATGACAATCTCTGAGATGTTTAGAGCACACTCCTCAGTCCAAAGTGTAACTTGAATCTAAGCTACTTGAGTTATTAGACACTTGAAGTTCACATGCCTTTTACAAGTACATACAGATAATTTGTCTGAACTGTGTAACAACCTGTGAGGCCAGGTATTTGTCATCGTTTCCATTTCATAAGTGAGGAGCTCAGAGAAAGTGACTTGTCCCAGGTTGGTAGCTTAAATTGGCTTTGTTACCCTTTGAGACAGGTTGATACTGGTTTTGTCCAAGTGAACTGCAGAGGTGGAGGGTGGATTTCAGAATTGGATGATCTTGGTCACCAGATCTCTTATGGTATGAAGAAAGTGTAGAAGAAAACTTTGAGACAAGAATTAAATCTTTAGCTCTGTCATATGCTCGAGGAATAGATTTGAACAAATTAATGTCCATTGTCATTCCCCTAATCTGTGAAAGATAATATCTCAAAGGATTACACATGACAAGTGTCAAGTTGTCTCATCTGCCAAGTAAATGCCTTGTTCTTTCCTACTACCTCATCATGCAGAGAGAAATACAGACTCATCAATTTTATTTTCACCTATGTGGTTTTTCACAACTTAATTTCTACCTCTAAAATAACTAGAAACAGATTCTTCAGAGATCTGTCTCTGCCAAAGGCTAGACTGGGAACAAAACAATTTGAAATTAAACCTTCATTTACAGCTTAGGTCACTGAGGATTGCAGGAAAATTTGGCCTGGTGGTGTAAGGGCACTCAGCCTTTTCCAGGCTGCCTGCCCCTGGGATTTTTGCCCACTATCCTGGCATCATGGAGAATTACCCAGCATGCTTGATTGAGCCTGGCCCTGGCTGAGAGGATTACATTTCATCCAGTGTTGAAATCACTTGAAATTCCCCTTGTTCATCCAAAGACACAGAAATAAAAGAGGTAACTTGTGGTCTTGCTGAGAAGAGAACTCTATTGTTAGCCATTCTATCTTTTAGAATTCTATCTTTTATTTTCTATGTGCTCAAAATAGATTGATCCAAGAAACATTCTTTTGTTAAGATTCTCAAGCACATGGCTATTTATTTTAAACACCAAACATTTCATTTCTTCTATCAGCGATAGTCAGAATTCTGTAAAAGCTTTTGTCGTGAGATCATTTTTACTGCCTTTTACTTTTGAATGCACCAGAATTCAGAGGGTTCATTTTTGACCACGAAGCTTGAGGTTGAGGCCAAATTTCTTTAAAGAATTCCCTGTTCCTAAACCACATTCTATCACACACACCACAATCAATTGAAATCTCAACTCAACCACCACCGTTCCTCATTTTTGTGGAGGCCTGCGCTCTATGTTGCTAACCCTTAATACAAGCAACAGATGAGCTGCTGCTCTGGTACTCAGTGAGGAGCCAAGGATGCCCGATCACAAGTCACTTGAAGCTCTTCTTCAGACCTTCCCCCCTCTGGTCAGAGGTCACAGCAGTGTCATTCACTGGGCAGTCTGAAATAACAGCAATACCAGGGCTATGACTTTATACTCTGCCTCAATTCCATTTCTTAAAGCTGATTCTTTTCCATGCTTGGACAAATTTATGGGTTTCAAATCATCTTATGGAGAATTTGTCAATCTTTATTAATGCAATTCAGGGAAACATAATTTCCCTCCTCAGGGATTTTTTTTTTATGGTGCTGTGGGGTAGAATTTCTTTTTAAACAATGTAAAGGTGAGGCACTGAGTTTATATATCTTAGGATTTTTTTAAGGGATTCCATAGATAGGTCTATGAAATAAGGATAAAATCTAAAGAAAAATCTCACTTATCTTATGAATTACTAAAAACTATACCTTTCCAAATGCTGGGACTGGAGCTCGGTGTAGAGTGCATATTATGTGAGACATTGGTTTCATGTCCCATGCTAAAACCAAGCTCCTCCCAAGCCCAGTAAGATCCTTAGTGGCATATAGGCTATGAAAACAATCAAACAAGAACTAGGTATGTCGGCAGTACTGTTGTCTGTATTATTAAGCTACCTGAGACATTGGCATTGTCAGCCCTTTATTCAATCTTATGCGTTTCTGGTATGATGCATTGTCTACACATTTAACTTTTCACACAGGTTCATATTTGTTATATGGCTAAGAACTCATTTAACCTTTTATTCCACCTCCCCTTGAGACACTCTATGTAGTCCTAGGACAGGACCAGACTGGCCTTGAACTCTGCATTTTCCTGCCTCTGCTTCTTGAGTACTGTGATTAAAGATACACACCATGCCCAGTTCCCCTTCCCTTTAATAAAAATTTGTGTGTGCATGTGTGGTACATGTGAATCTGCATGCATGCTGAGGTCAGAGAGGGATACCAAGAGTCATCTATTATTGTTTTTGTCTTGAAATAATGTCACAGGACACTTACACAGTGAGCTCCCAGGATCCACTCTGCCTGCTCACCAATGCTGGCGTTACACAACCATGCTCGCAGCTTTTACATGTTGGGGTATATATTCAAATTCTCATGCTTTTAGGACAAACTCTTACCCACTGAGGCATCTCCCATTCATTCGTCCCTCCCCCGCCTTTTTTCCTGAAGGATTTCTACACACAGCTGAGAGACATACTTTAAATTTCTATTTTTCTTCTTGAGGTGTATGTGTGTACATTTTTACTATGTAGTCCAAGCTACCCTCAAACTCGCAATCCTTCAGTTTCCTGAGTGCCTGGGATGCTGCCATGCACTACCAAGTTTCTTAAAGATGAATCTGACAACACAGTAGGGCAGGGCACTAAAGTCTCAGACATCTTCCTATTTCTTCTCATTCAATTTTTGTGCTGTCTGGGCTGCCTTCCAATTGAAACCTATATACACATTCTTTCACATGTAACTCAACAGAGCTCAAGCTAGACTCACTGATTTCTGAAAATCCTGCAATATCTGTCACACCTGTAAGATTAAAAATAAAACCCCTAGAAGAGGGGTCACTCATGATGGAGATTATTCGTAATCTTGTCATTCCTCATAATGAAATTTTAGACACTTTTCTTCTTTAAACATGAGCCTTGTTAACATACACTTTATTAAATGGAAGATGCTCCTGACAAACAGAACTTAATAAGCGCACATGAAATAAGACTTTATCGTAATGAAAAATATGTATACCACAATCACAAATGGAATTAAATAGGCCTTTATGGTGCTGGGTCTGGGCCCACACATGTTCATAAGCCAACTTCTTGTTCTTTTCTCTCTCTCTTTTTTTCTCTGTTGGAGTTTATTCTGTATTATACTCCACCAACCCAGGAAGCACATTTACTTGTGGCTTTAAATGATCTCTTTTAGTTCTTTATAATCCCATTCTAGTTTTGATCTTTTTATTTTATACATATACAACTGTATTTTCACAAATGCATAGTAGAAAACATAGTCTCACTTCCCCTGAGCTACTACAATGCTTGACTGAGTATGGTCATGTACTTAAATCAGAGTTTTAGCCTTTATGGAACCCATTATAGGAGAGCACACAAGATGAGTCACATATCCCCACCTCATGCAACTTATGGAAGTTAGCCCTCTCTGACTCATGCATAGTTCACTCGTTTATGAAGCGAGATGTCATGATTAGACTTGGGCCCTCAACTCGAGATCTCTCAGGTTTACCTAAAAATAAGTAAAAACCAAAGATACAAATTGTTGGAATCACAGTACACCACTAATGCACAGATCTTTTCCAGGGACATCTGTTTCCTAGTCTTCCATGCTGTGTGGCTCTCACAAGAACATTAAAAGCAGAGCGTTACTGTGCTGTTTAAGAATCCCTGGCATTCTCAGTGGGGACCAACTAGACTTCATCCTCCCCTCATGAGTAAGCCCAGAGAATGTAAGGTGATGGAGCTCTGTGATCTTTAACCTGAACATTCCACTCACTATCGAGTATCTATATATCGTATCTGTATCACTGATCTGTTAATTTCCTATAAACAATGATTAACCCAATACTCAAGTACACAGTCAACCCTAACCACTCTGTTATTGCATATCCTCTGTTTCCAAGTATGGGCCCCATTTTTCATCCAAATGAAATCTTAAAGATTTGTAGTTGCTGTTCTTTGTCAGGTATGGGCAACAAACACTTGGACATCTGCTGCTGACTTCTGAGGATATTTAACAAAAGGCTGCTTGCTTTTCAGAGCTAGGGATAAATCACAAGACACATCTAACCCTCTGAGACAAAGATGTAAAGTTATATAGAATATACATAAAGCTATGGCACTCAGTGCCTCAGCACACCAATATTACTATGGTAGTTTGAATGGTGATAGGCTAGGACTTCTAATTTGTTTATTCAGTCTTTTCAGAAGTCAATCACAACTAGTTACAATTTCTCTTCTGCTTGAAAGGCTGTTAAATGCCTAGAAAGGTCACTTAGTATCAGTATCAGGGACATTAAAGCTCTAAGGTGGGAGGATATTTCCCTTGTTTCTACTCTATTATACCACCAGTACAAACAAAAATGTTCCTACACATACAGACACCTAGAATAACCATGTATATCCGTTCAAATGTGGTCAAGCCTACTTCATGAAACTGCTTGTGGTTTAAGGTCTTCAAAAATTGGTTCTGGGAAAACAAGGCCTCAGGGAACTACCTATATCTCCGCAGAACAAAAAATGAGGGAAGGGCTAACTGCTACATTTGTTTGTCCTTGGCCCCATAATGGCTCTCATGTGCTGGGATACCCATCTGATGAGAAGAAATGACACGGAGGTCATGGATAGACCTCACGGTCCACTGTGAAAGCTCTTGAAGGACCTTCAGGCCCCATAGCTTCTTCTCAAAGAGGCCACCATCTCCAACAGCAACAGGCGTCCCATCAACCTCATTTTCAGGGATCTTCTGTTCCAGCAGCACCATTAACTCCTCTAGCTGGTAGGCAAAGGCAGAAACCTGGAGCAGAAGAGTATGTATTGCCTGATGGAAGTCACCTTCAGCTGGGGTGAAATGCACTCTCTGGTCTTCTAAAAGCTTGGCCAACATCCCGTGGAAGGTACGGTAGGCCTGGAGGTTCTCTTGGAGTCGCTCTGCCTCAGTCATCTCACTCCAGCGATCAGTGCTTGCCACTGGCACGCCATCCACAGAATCCAGGTTGATATTTTTATTCAGGCCCTGATGCTTCACCTGGCCAAGGACAGAGTAAAACATATGTTCCATTATCATCTCAATCCCATTCTCCAATCATAAATAAACACTCACTTCTGTAGTCAATGATCCAAGTTGTAAATAGAAACCCTTCACTTTGGGAGCCATGATCTTGCAGCGCTACCTTAATTTCACTCTCTCCAATGTCCACTCTCACAGTGAGATCAATCCTTTAGAATACAATAGGAACTGGCCCATTAGTCTTAGAAATGGCAAGGCTTTTCAAGTTACCAATTCTCAGAGAACATAAATTTGTAACTTTACCAGAGGCTTGGAATATTATCATAGCAGGCCTTTAGATGGAGGCCTTTCACGAGAAAACAAGTCCAGAACTCCATGGTTAATTTAACATTTTCACAGGACTCTAGTGAATATTCTAGGGAATCTTTTAATTACAGGTATACTTCTGGTGTAGAAAATTAAAACGTATATAGGTAGCTTATACTGTTCAGAGGGAAACTAAACTTTCTCTAAAATTCCATAAGGTTCTTCCTAATCCTACAACCCTTTTATTTACAAAGCTCAAAAATTTTATGAACCAAAACTTAAAGTCTACTCTCTATCCTGGTAAGGTTCAGAAAAAAGGCAACCAAAATATTCCATCTTCTCACTCAAGAAAAGACCTGTCTCAAGATAGTTAAGGTTACATGAGTTTTCTCAAGGGAGAAGCCATACCAAATTATAGGTGTTTAATATATGAATGACCATTAAGATTAGAGCTTTCATAACTGGTTATGGGGTTGGAACATGATGGTTAAGAGTTGAACTAGAAGAGTTAAAAACAGACAAGAGCAAAATAGACAACTTACGTAAGATTCCATAAGAGCAGTCAGGTCTGAGCGAATCTTCCTTGCTAGCCAGATAGAACGGCTACAGAGGTCCCGGCGGTGCAGGGTCAGAGGTGAATTCTCTGCAAAAGCCATCCCCTAAATCAACTGTCCCAGGAAACAAGTGAGCTGGTTTGCTTCTGTCTTCACAGGGCCAAATAAGAAATGTGACTCCCACAGACTAACTCCACTGGGCATTCTCTAATGGGATTGTGCACCCCCATCCCCACCCCCTGCCTGACTCAGAGGTGGCAGCAAATTCCTGGCTGTGGATTTTTGTGCCTGTGGAATCAAAGAGCCCTTTTAATCAGTCTTTTTCCCCCGCAGTGTCTGCCTCCATCTCTCCTCCACTCAGTATTCAGCACTTGTTTTTATGTCATTGTTTTGCTTTTGTACTTAGCAACAAGGTCACTATCACACTAATCCTCATGACACCCACCCCTGCCTAATATAGTCTGTTATTTACACATATAATCTGTTGACTTTATTCTGCTTTCTACAGCCTAAATTTTTCTTTAGCATGGCAAAGTATATTAAGTGCCATTTATCAAATGGGTCAGATAATACGCTCCAATATTTAAGCTTCATGATTCTTATATTAATTCTGGGCTAAATATTAGTATTCTTTAGAGGTAAAAGAAAAGTGTTCTCATTTGATATAAAAAACTTTCCTCAAAGAAGTTAATTCAATAAACTAGACTTGTGTTCCTACACTGGTCTCTTTGGGTTTATTCTCCCCCTTCCCAACTTTATGACTTCTTTGTACAGCTTCTGTTTTGTGCAAGAGACAGACTATGTGATGCAGGTCTTTTGTAGCATCTTTCCATTCCTATCCCTTATAAGGTTAAACTTGTTTATAATTAGCTAAAGGAGCATCTCTAATCTCAATCATGGAGCCTTCCTAGTAGCTACAGGATGTGAAAGGCACTGTTTAGGCCTGTTCTCTCCCAAAGGAAACACCCAACCCTACTTGGTAACATTTCTCAGGCAGTTTTACTCAAGTGACAACACGCTTCTTTTTCTTCCCAGTCCCAGTCATACTCCATGCTAACAAGAGAATGAACAAGGTTTTGAAGTGAGCACAAAAGAGTTAAAAGGTGCTTACAGAGCTTTCATTCTATTGTACTGTAGTCACTGGGTGATGCTATTGCCTCACGTTTCCAAGTTTTGTCCTCAAATGGGTCAGTGACTGTCCCTATTTCATATCAGATGTTGCCAAGAAGTTCAAACATAGACCATCTCAGAACGAGTTGACATAGGCAAACAATAAATGAGGAATGACTGCCACTGAACTTTTAATCAAAATTAGACTATGTTTTCTTTTTTAAATTCTAACTTGACATGGGTATTAAAAGCGTTGTCAAGAAGCACTAATGTTAAATGCAACCAAGGTTCTGTCATTATCAGAGTAAACTATACTTCACAGTATCTTTAATAACCTCAAGCAAGCAACTGAAACACCCATTTGGAGTCTGCCAAATACAGAGCTACGAGGCATCTCAGCATTAGAACCGCTACCCAACTTTCAATAAAGAGTAAATAGCAGCACACAAAAGCCTACCCTGGAGGCATCTGTTTTCTTCATTTAACAGCATCAACTGTTTTACTCTTGGATGACTAACTCAGTACAACCAAGGAAGACTAGTTGCTTCCAGGAAGACAACTTTTATTTTTCTTCTTTACATACTTATTTTGAATATGATTACCTAGATTAAGAGGAAACAAGATTTTTAAAAGCAAAGTATCCCTTTTATTATAATTTTTTTTACATAACTTTTAAACCTAGATCAAGTAACCACCTATCTCTCATCACAGGAAAAGGGTCGGTCCTGCACATTTCAACAGGCAAAAAAAGCTTTTAGGAAATATAACTGCCCCATTACAATGTTCTGATTTATAATTTTCTTGAGTATATGGAAAATTGGAAGAAAGACAGGAGCAAAACTGTTCTGTAGCAAGGCTGTATGTAAGACCTCACTTAGGTTGGTGGTAGAGTTCACAATCTTCCTCCGAACAGGTGCGAGGGAGGTCCAAGTGCTCTATGACGATGTTTTCTGTGCTCATTTCCAGGACTCCCAGCCAGTGTCCGACTAAACCCTGTAAAATGTGTAAGGGTCTAATTATGCAAAAATATGCCAGCAAGGAGTATGCACAACTCCCAGAAATACCGAATAATTATCACAACTATATCCATAAAATTTGGAATTGCCAATTGAAAATGGAGGTATGACTAGTTATTTAAAAGATAATAAGATATGATTATGAAATATCTATCAATTTTTAAGATTAAAAGGACTCTTTAAAGGACAATTAAATGAGTGGCATGGGAATAAAGGAATTGGTATTGGTGCTTAGTTTGCTCATATAGACTTTTACTATGCTAGCACTTGTTCTCAAAAGAAAAAAAATAAAGTTCATGAAAAATATTTTAAAATTTATTGCAAACCGCTACAATAATTTATTGTCAGCAAACGGTAGCTATGAAGATGACCCAAGTCCCCTTTACGCCCCCTCCCCCAAATGAGAGGACAGGAAGTTTCTAATTATTATAACTAGTTGCTTTCATGGGGAGGGGAGTGAGGTACAGAAAAGAACATATTTCTCCCCGTCCCAGAAAGAAGAGATGTTTACAATGCAGTCTGCTTTTCTGTGAGTGGCTATATTTGTTGAGTAACCACTCTAAATGAAATCAGTCTAAATGTGAAAAGCAAAGGCCAAGTGTAGGATACAGATATTAGGTAGAGAAACAGTATCATGTAGAGCAACTCTGCTGCAGTCCCATTTATAATTGCTCTTACAGTATTTCCAAATCTGTGTACCAATGCACCAAAGTCAATGCACATTTCAAATCAATGCAACAAAGTCAAACTCTGTGGGGCAGGAAGGCCTATCTTCATGCCTTCTCTCCCTGATATGGGAAGGATGGCAAAGTCTGCAACACTTTAGAGGAAACAATAATGTGTTTAAGATTGTTCCTGTAGGTGTCTTCCGCCCTCCTCCCCGGCATCCCAACCAGTGACATTGGTGGGTGTACAGTAAGCGTCTTTCAGAGATGACATTTTTTGGGGAAAAAAAAATTAAGCAGAGAAAATTTGATAAACTCCATAGCTTTAGTGTTTGTGAAAAACAAGCTGTTCCTTATTTTGTTCTCAGACTCTTAATTTTCCCAACAGTCATCATGTATTTCTGGTAACTGGCCAGGTTTTCAATGGCAGATTCTGAAGCACACAGGGAGGAACTGCATTCCTAATTCTCAAAAAAGTGAGCTCAATGCTCATTAGGGTTTTAGTCTTCTGAGAAGTATAAGCATGTAAAAACACAATCTGCGTCTCCCAATGACAGTGATAATCCACAATGCATTAAAAATCCCTACTCCAAGGAAAATAGATAATTTGGGGACAGCCAAAGATATTATCACACAGATTTTTTACCTTTGCTTTTGTCTATTCAAACTCTGTTCCTTCTACAGGGGAAATATGACACACCAGTTTTCTCTAAACCCAAACTCTAGAACTCTTAATTTTGTCCTTCATGAATGACAGGGTCTGGTCTTCCACTAATCAAGAGCTGGAATAACCAATGACAAAACCAAAACCACAATCAAAACAAGGAGCTGGAATCAGGTCAGTAGGGAGATTAATGCACAGAAATGGTGAGGACAGAAAGAAAAAAATTCACAGAAGAAAAAATCTTTTGTGATTCAGACCTTGAATAACATTCCTCATCCCCTCAAATCCTTGTGTATCTCCAAAAGCACTCTAGTTACCACAAACCCATCAACCTTCCCTAAGGCTTCCAAAAAAGCACTAGGCTACTGTAGTGATTCTGTTAGTGCTGAGGACCAGCTTTCTGTAAAGGCCACTGGAAAACTATGATTTTAGAGGCTGGCTGTGCTTCTTTAACTCTAAGCCTTGCCTTTAAAGTACCTCTTATAGGAAGGATCCCATGTCAGAATAATCTACTCTCCCAGCCCCACAAAACATAGCAACAAAGACCCTCCCCCCCCAAAAAAAATCAGACTTTCCATTAATAAATAAGGAATCTCAGGTTCCACAACACAAAAACACACATGTTCAAAGTGCAAATTTCTGCCATTAGCCTGGGACTTTTCTCACTGACATAGAGCCCTGTCTTACAGTCAGAAAGACTGTACATAGGGCAGTCCCCTCTTTCTTGGGAGCCTGCTTCCAAGCAATTGAGCACCATTAAGAGCCATATGGAGGTTTAGGAGGGGGGACTGAGGTGCTGGGATCCACTGAAGGGGAGGGAGGTGGTCCCCATGTATCCTACCTTCCCCAAACCCAGGGAGTAATGGAAGAGGGGTGAGATATGTGCTGTTTTAACAGCATCCTGCTAAGGGGCTCTAAAGTGCCAAGTCAAGCTGCCAGCCTCCAGAAAATAGAATTATATTAATATTTGAGGATAAGTGTTGGTTGTTGCAGTGGGGAGAAGCCAGAGCCATAGGGCAGCAGTAGAGGAGAAAAGATTTAGATGATAGTAATATACTAGTATGAGTTAAAAGCTGATCCAGAGCACATCAGTTATAGGTTGGGAAAAGGAGATCTGCCGATGAGCAGGAAGTCAGCTGCTGGCTGGAACCAAGTATACTGCTGCTTTTTCAATGACCTTTCTGGTAAAGGCAACATCAATATTTTAAAGATAAGGGAGGGAAATTCAGGAAAGGGGGCGAAAGGGAGGGAGGGAGGGATGAGACAAAGTCTCTCTCTGTGTGAGTTGTGTGTGTGTGTGCTGTGATCCACAATGCAAAGAGCAGGCCCTTCAGTTATTTTACTAGATTTTAAATGCTTTAAATTTTTTTTTGTCCTTTTTTGTCTTTTAAATACAAAGTCTGCACTGTCCCAGTGCCCAAAGTCTTCCTTTGCACTAAGGTCCAGTAGAGTCTGAATCTTCAATCAGAACCTCTGTGGTAGCACCGAGTATATCCGAGTTCATGACCAGCCCTTCAGTGCCCCCACTGTTGCCGCTTCCCACAAAGATCTTCCCGTCAGCCATAAGGCTCACCCGTTCTGTCCCACTGCAGTATGACTTTGACATCCCTTCAGCTTCTAGCAGTAGGCACTCTCCAGATGTTGAGTTTCCCAAGGGCTCAGGAAGGAGAGGAAGCCCCTGTGCATCTGCAGGTTGTGTCAGGGGCTCTGGATTAGTGCCCAAGATATCTGTGCTGGTGATGAGGGCGCCTGCATTGGCTGCCAGAGCTTCTGCAATCAGCACCTCAGGGTGGCTTTTTGCTTTGTGTGCCACTACGCTGTCCTTCTTCTCAAATTTTTTGCCACAGATATTGCAAGAAAATTGGTAGAAGGAGTCTGCATCATGCTTCTTCATGTGCCAATTAAGGGATGCCTTTTGTCGACAAGTAAATCCACAGATCTCACATCTAAAGAAAATCCAAAGGAAATGAATGATCAAGCAGAACTCTATCCAGGGCCAAGTGAGAACTGAAAAAATGTATACACATATTAATCTGTAGCACATACATTTTATGAATAGGAAACTACTAGATGGAAATCTAACTAAAAAAATTGTTTGCTTAAGAAACAGCAAAAAATAAAATTAAAAAAAAAAAGAAAAAGAAAAGAAAGCACAGTCCTATCCTCAAATATATAGGCAGTACAAACTGGGTTCTGTGGCTTATTTCAAAAAAGGGGACTGGGCTGGGTGGGAAGTGGTTAAGACAGAATAAATTCTCAAACTAATAAGATTATCTAGTCTTTCACTTAGAAAGTCAAACAGCGATGACAACTGAAATGTTTATAATGGACTACAAACCTTCAAGTGAGGTAAATGTACTCCTTCCTACCCAGATATTCAATAGTAAGTAAACACTCACTGTAATGGCTTCTCGCCCGTGTGAATCATTCGGTGTACTGCCAGATTGTGGGAACTCTTGAAGGCCCGAGCACAATATTCACAGATATAATCCCTCTGATCTAAGAAGAAAAATACTGTGGTTAATGTTCTATTAAGACACCTCTAAGTATTTTCTACAGTTTGCAGATGAGCAAGTGTTCTGGCGGTCTACAGCACACAACACCCTTTGCAATGAGTAAATACGTTGAGCAAGCTAAATTTAACAACAGAAAGTATTGTTTTGATTGTACTTTTCATCCATGCATTTAGTAGAGTAAAACTCAGCTTAAACTAATGGAAGAAGAGGCAGAAAGCCATAGCGGAGCACTGTGCTGAGCTCCTGAAGTTCAATCGAAGAGAGGGAGGAGTGAGAATATGAGCAAAGAGATCATGACCATGATGGGATACCCACTGAAACAGATTACCTAAGCTAATGGGAGTTCACCAACTCTGGCTAGACAGGGAAGGAACCAGCATAGGACCACACTAGGCCCTTGGAATGTGGGTGACATATGGCTGGGGCAGACTGCGGGGCCACTGGCAGTGGCACCAGGATTTATCCCTACTGCTTGTACTGGCTTTTCGGAACCCATTCTTTTTGGAGGGATACCTTGCTCAGCCTAGATATAGTAGGGAGGGCCTTGGACCTTCCCTAAAGCCATGTGCCTTACCCTCTCTGGGGAGTGGATGGGGGGTTGGGGGAAGGAGGAGAGAGGTGGAAGGGAGGGAGTGGGAACTGGGACTGGTATGTAAAATGAAAAAAAGATAGTTTGTTTTTTAAATAGAATAAAAAAATCAGCTTAAAAGACAATCCTAGAAGCCAGTATTACTCTAATACCCAAGCTACATATAAACAAAAACACAAAAAATAAAACTACAGGCCAATATCCCTGATACACATAGATGCAAAATAAAATACTTGCAAACTGAATAAAGACACATCAAAAAGATAACCCACCATGATCAAGTTGATTTTATCACAGCGATGGAGGAATGAGTCAATATATGTAAGTAAATAAATCATATGAAGGGGCTTAAAATAAAAAAATCATCATAAGATCATCTCAGTAGACATATGAAAGTTTTTTTACAAAAAAAAAACCAAACAAACATTTGACTATAAAATTTAATAAAAGCATCCCAAACACAAACAGTAGAGACAAGACAGCATTTCATGAAATTATACTGGAAAAATGAGATGCCTATTGAAATCAGGCCCATATTTACCACCTTGCACAAAAATGAACTCCAAATGGATCAAAGACCTCAGAATGAATCATGAAACACTGACGCTGCTTAAAAAAAACCTAAGATATAGCTGTAGAAAAGACTTTCTGAATTCTCTATTTGTCCAGGAATTAACACCAACAACTGACAAGTGGCGTTCTCTTAAGAGTTTTATTGCTGTGAAGAGACACCATAACCATACCAACTCTTAAAAAGGAAGATATTTAACTGGGGCTAGCTTATAGTTCAGATTTAGTTCATTAATGCCACAGCAGAAAACATGGTGGCATGCAGACAGATGTGGTGCTGGGGAGGTAGCTGAGAGGTCTACATCTGGCAGCACAAAGAGACAATGACCCACTCTGGCTTGAGTTTATGAGACCAGTGACACACTTCAACAATACCACATCTACTCCAACAAGGCTATACTTCTCAATAATGCCAATCCCTATGAGCCTATGGGGTCACTTTCATTCAAACCACCATAAGCGTGTCATAATATCAAAGCTTCTGTACAGCTAAGAAAACAACTGAGTGAAGAGGAATCCTACAGAGTGGGTAAGAACCTAAGCCTGCTATACATTTGACAGAGGGTAAGTATACAGAATATATAAAAAACACAAACAAAAAAAAATCAAGAAAACAATCCATTTCAAAAAATGGGCTATGGATCTGAACAGAGTTGCAAAAGAAGAAATGAAAGCGGCTAAGAAACATCACAAAAAGTGTTCATCATCTTCAGCAACTAGTGAAATACAAATGAAACCAATTCCATCTTATCCCTGCCACAATGACTAACAAAACTGACAACAAATGCTGAGTAGAGGAAGGAACCTTCATCCACTGTTATTGGGATTTGCAAACTGATGCAGACACTTTGGAAATCAGTGTGGAGAATCCTTAAAAATCTAAAAATAACTCTACCACTTGGTCCAGCTATTCCACTCTGATAATGCCCAAAGGACTTGACATTTTACTCTGCAGATGCTTGTTCAGTCATGTTCACTGCTGCTCTAGAGTAGCTAGGAAAACAGAACCAAACTTAAAGTCTTTCAACTGATGAATGAATAATGAAAAATGGTACATATATACAATGCTCTATTCAGTTGTGAAGAAAAATGAAATCATGAAATTTCCAAGTAAATGGATGGAACTAGAAAATATATTGAGTTGGGTAACCTGATGCAGAAAGACAAAAGTTCTCTATCACTTGTGGTTTCTATATCCAAATCTTCAGATATCAGTACATAAACTGGAGTAACTAGGCTAGTACCAGCACTCAGGAAGCAGAGTCAGCCAGATCTCTATATGAGACTACATAGAGAGTTCCAGGCCAGCTAGGGCTACATAGCTAACCTTGCTTCAAAAAACAGAAACAAAACCCACTCACACCAAAAATCTAAGTATAAATAAAGAAACCAGAACCTCAATCCCAGCTGTACCAACATTCCAGGATACTGAATAAACTGGTTAGGATTTTGTGGTGGTCTGAATGAGAATAGTTCTGTAGGCTATTAGAATGTCTGATTCTCAGATGGTGAACTACTTAGGAAGGATTAAAAGGTATGGCCAAAGATCAAAAAACACTGATGACAACTTATGCTGGAGAGGCTGTGGGGTAAAGGGATTGATTTCTTCCTGGCCCACGGCAAGAGTCATCCGAACACTGCTCTGGTGACCACGCTGTATTGTAGGAGGGTGGATGTAGGATGTAGAGGAAAAAAGTAGGATTCCTGCACCAGAGGGACAGGAAGTCAAATCCAAACTTCACCAGTTACAAAGTAAAAAAAAAAAAAAAAAAGGTATGGCCATGCTGGAGAGAACTCACTGGAGGTTGGCTTTGAGGTTTCAAAAGCCCAAACTAGGTACATTCTCTCTTTTGGCCTGCAACTTGTGGACTACATATGAGCTCTCAGCTACTTCCCCAGTGCCATGCTTACCTCCTGCCATGACAATGGACTAACACTCTATCTGACCTTGTAAGCAAGCTCCCAATTAAATGCTGTTCTTTGATAAAAGAAAGCATTTTTTCTTTTTATTAAAAGAGGTGCATTGGTAATGCGGTTTTCTCATAGCAACAGAACAGTAACTATTCAGACATTAGTGCACTTTCTGTCGGTTTTATTTTTTAAAATAATTTTTTCAGATTGTCACATAAAAACAATCTAACATAAAAAAAGCCCAGATACAAACAATATGATTTTCTACTGGAACAAGCTGATACATATCTAAACAGTAAACATTCCATTTCAGGTTAAATGATAACTATATAATATTTCAAATAAATTCAAATGTCACTTGCACTTGCATTTATTTCTTTATTTGCCACCCTGCATCTTCTGCACCATTCAAGTATTTCCTCATTCTATTGTAATTACCTTCGTCATTTCAAGTTTCACAGAAACTTAATCTCGCATAATGTGGAATCAATGACATAAAGGATCATTGCACTATGTTTCTACTACTTGGTTAAGGAGCCAAAGAACTGAGGTATGTTGAATAATTTGTTTAAGAAACAATACATTTTCTATTCCATTTAAAGCTACTTGATGCAATCACAGTAAAAACATCTTAAGTCATCAACAATATCTAATACTCCCTTCCAAATAGTTTTAACATGTGTAGCAGCTCATTCAGGAGGCTAAGGAACAAGCCGTTTTTCCTCGAATTTAAACACATAACAGTCACCTTGGACATACTAATGAATATGAGAGAGGGTGAGCAAAAACCTAAATGATGCCAATGCTGGCTATTCTGTGTTGCACACTACACAAGGTCTGAAAATACAGTTCTAACACAGGAGCAAGCGCATCACTCGTAGTCCCGCTTAAAAGCTTCTTGACTGCCAGATTAGAACATTTTAGTACTCATGAAGCACAGCAAATGTGTGGGGCAACCACTTGATAAGTTACATTTACAAAGAAGGTCTGTATAAACTAATTTTTAAAGGAAAAGCTAACATTCTGAAATTATATTAACCAAATTAAAGTTTCTCATAGTAGTTTGTGGTATTTAGCTAAAATAGTCGAAGCTAGCTGTTGGGAAGACTTTCAGTGGGACAAAAACAGTATAGAGGGAGAACAACAACAATAAAAATATGGCCCGTATTCAGGAGCAAAATAGCAGGCTTTTGTTTTCTTCTTCAGTTTATATAGTATGAAGAAATGATTGTAGATCTTGGGGAAATTAATGTCCAAGAGTTCATATCCTGGTATCTTGCAAATGTCTACTATGTTGCAAGTTCTATGTGACATACAAAAATGTTATCTCAGTTCATATTTATTATAATTAGCCTGTCATAATGGTACCTGTAATTTATAGTTAAGGAAAAATGAAAAGTTAAGTAACTTGCCTGTGTGAGAGTATGTACATCATTATCAGCTAGGGGAGGGACATATTCTTTCAAGGGGAATTTTTAGTCTTACTATCCAAGACTGAGGAGAGAACACATGTAATTATCAAATGTGAGATATATCATTTTGTACAATATACTATTAATAGGCAACTCAATTCATATTTAAAGCAGAATTTCACTAAGATTGTCAGTGGTTATAAATGAATAGAATTTGAGCCTATTCCATAATACACATTAGTCAGCTTCTGTTTTTGAGCTGTTTATATAGGAATTAGCAACAAGTTCAGTAACTAGTTTTTATGATCTCCACAGATATAATCATCTCAAGCTATTTAATAGAAAAACATAAATGAAAGCAATCTCCCTTTACTGTTTAGGCTTTCTCACTAATGTTCAACCTACTTTTATTCCCTAATAGCTACTGCCAACTATCTTTGCTGATCAGTAACTGCTTGAAGCAGAACAGAAAGCTATTTAATTAATTAGGTGATCATTGGCAAACTGTTTAAGTCTTCTAAAGTCCTATATTCTTAAGTATAAAACATGGCTTAGTGGTGTTGAGTGGAGAAATTAGCACAGCTATGTTAAGTTCAAAGCTGACATAGAATATATGCTTAGTAAAAGATTAATAGCCCCAGTACAAAAAAATTCTCAGAAGCCACGGAGTAAAAGTTCTAAAGCATTAGCTGATTACAACCTGTAATATTCACACTTTTTAAAAATTTAAATTATTATTTTTTGTGTGTATGGTGTAAATAAAGGACTGAAGTTAAAGTCAAGAGTCTTTTGGGATCGCTATCTACTTTATTCTTTGAGGCAGGATTGCTCACAGATCCCAGAGAGCACTGATTCCTGCCAGCTAGCCAGATTGCCCTAGAGATGCTATTTCCCAAATGTTAGGATTAAAGGAAGCCAGCTGCCTGGCTTTTATATGGGTCCTAGAGTATCTCTGATCTCTGGTCCTTATGCCTGTGGGCAAGGGCTTTTTCCTATCAATAAGATTATTTTAAGACAAGAAAACCAATGAGGGTCAATCCCAATACCTGGGAAACAAGGGTACCATTGGTGGGAATTTGAGGCCAGTCTGGTCTCCCCAGTGAGTTTCAGGACAACCAAGACTTCTTAATGAGACCCTATATCTCCCCTATTTCCAGCTTTTAAAACAGATTCTATATATGTAGTCCAGCCTGGCCTGGAACTCAAACCCCTGCTTTAGTTTCCCCAGTGCTATTTTCCCACTTTCTCCCATGCTTGTCAACTAGGTCCTTTTAAAAAGACTTACATTAGAAATATCTTGCTTCATTACCAGTCTATAATGCAATGCCCTAATTGCAGTTCACTTGGTTACATGATAAACCTTTTACTTAGAAATGTACCTGTATGATGTTTGGCATGTCGTAGAAGTTGTTTCTGGAGCCTGAAGAGTCGTCCACAGGAAGGATGAGGACATACATATTTTTTTTTCAGCAAATGCTGGTACTTAATGTGGTGCTAAAATAGCAAAAGGAAAGTGAAACAGGAAAACAATCTAAATCAAAAAAAAGTTCTAAAGGAAAACTAGCAGAATAAAATGGTAAAGAACACAGGAATAAAATAGACCTGGGTTCCAATGTGTTCCTGTCACTCACTAGCAATGTGATCTTAGAAGTACTTAAACATTTCAAGTTCTAGTTTTCATTTGCAAAATAAAAACACAAAATAAAAATGGGTATACCAAATGATACATGCCAAAAACCAAAACCATACTCCAAAAGTAAGGTCTTAGTTTCAT
Source organism: Alexandromys fortis (assembly GCF_014885135.2). Lineage (NCBI taxonomy): Eukaryota > Metazoa > Chordata > Mammalia > Rodentia > Cricetidae > Alexandromys > Alexandromys fortis. The sequence goes on from NW_026067909.1 coordinate 21,216,209, forward strand.
ACTTACTGCTAAAGACTAACTGGCATTTCCTAAGCAACATTTCACTATTTCAATTCCCTGTTTCCTGCCATACTGCACATACCCTGAAAGCCAGCCAGTTAAATATCTACTCATTTAGAGAAAAACCTGAAAAGATCAAAAATTTAAAAAAATAATTTTTTTATACTATCTCGAAAAAATCATTAGTTTGTACACTATATTCTTTGTATCCTAATAAATATTGAAGTTAAAATCTATTAGCCTGTGCCTTTCTGTATTGTTTCAATAATCTGTTATGGGAGACTTCTTCATACCACTTTGGGACATAATGTAACACTGTAAAAATCCAAGTAAAGTCATGTACTCAGGGAATAGAATGTGCTAAGTTTTAAGTGTATCACTTCTCCACCTCCCACTGGTTCCTGTGTTGAAAACTTAAACCTTCAATGCAATAATGCTGAGGTATATTTACATGTTCTATCTTCAGAAATCGATTAAAATTGTTAACAAAGTGAACCCAGATCCCTGTTTCTCCTCATGCTTCCTTCTTGTCCTTCAGTCTTACACTCTGTGAAGAAGACCCCTTTTCAGACGCTGGTACTATATTCTTAATACTTCTAAGGGACTTGGAACCAAAAGCTAATAAATTTGTTCTTTAAATTACTAGTCTCAGGTATATCTGTTAAAGGAGTACAAGTGGAGTAAAGATGATTTATGTAATTTTATACTTAGCAATATTTTTCTTCATATTTTATGTCAATGTTTACAAATGCTATACAAATTAACATCTTAGGAGACAAGTAATGGACACTGCATGAAAGACTGTCTTGTTTAACAACTTCACTGACCTGCAAATAGCGAGGGTGAGCCAGAACAGTCCCACATCCTTCCATCTCACAACGGACATATTGGATTGGAGGTTTTTTTCTATTACCAAAATGTTAGAAAAAAGTTAGCAGGAGAAGTGGTATTCTATATATAGTGTGATATTTAATATAAATTAAAATATCTATAGTAACACATAGGTTTCACAAAATTTGTACCCAAGTAATCAAACTGTCAAATATTCAAGTTTATAAACAGCATGAATAAGCTAGTAACCTGCAAAAATTAGAAAGTACTGAAGATTTCAGACAAATTAGCAATTTGCAATGAAAATGAAAACACATCATCTGTGCATGAAGGACATTAAGAAAACCACTTTTGTGAAATTTTAAATAAGCCACACCTCTTCTGTTTATAAAAGCTAAAGTAATCAAACACCTACCAAAGACTTAAGGTATAAAAAACAAGAGCAGAAATGCCTCACCTCCTTTTGGGTAACCGTGGACTTTTGTCATCTTTTCTCCTTCTCCCTCTCCTACAATTTAAGAAAGAGTATTTGACTAAATATTCTAGATGAAAGCTAATAGAATGGCTGAAGTACATTCCAGAGGCCCAAGAACAGGTGGCAAACTCAGATCATAACCAACACAAAAAACAAAGGCATTTGGTCTCAACCAAGATTTAGGGAGGTAATTCCACTCATAAATTATTCTTTATTACAGGCATTACTATGAAATATCTGGCTAAATTTCAATAATACTTGAAGTCTAGCTAAGTAAGGAGTTTGCCATCTCAATGCAATTAATTAAAAAAAGACAAGACAATAAAATACTCTTATTTCTGCAACAAAGTATGTGCTACATGGAAAGGTTTTACAGAATCAAGTCTTTTGCATCATTTAATTTATTTATTAGTTTTTGAGAATACACATCTGAGATTATTTTTCTGGTTTTCTCTATTCCTCTGTATCCCCATAGATACTGCCTTTTGCTCATTTGGACTTACTGATATATTGCTTTGCAATGAAACAAAATCAACACCAATACAACCTTTCAAAGTTGTTCCAAAGAAACTCTAAGTTGCTTAACATTAGTATTTTACACATTCATTTACCCCTTTTATAGGTTTGGGTTTTTTATTTGAGGGCGGGTCTCATTATGTAGCCCTGGTTGGGCTGGAATTGGGTATGTAGATTAGGTTGGCCTCACACACAAGGCTTGTCTCTGCCTCCCAAGTGCTGGGACTAAATCCATGTGGCCTTGTGCCCAAATGTGTGCGCACACACGTGCATGCATGCATACACACTCTCATGTAACTTGAATTCTGTCTACTAGTGATTTTAAAAGGAAGGTTTCCTCTTTTAGTAGAAACTGCCTACTCACTTCCTAGGAGGCTCTTCATCTTCCCTAATTTCATTCTCCTCTTCTTTCACCTCTACTTCTACTTCCACTTTGATTTCTTGCTTTTCTTTTTCTTCTTTCACCTTCCCTGATTTTCTCCGTGGTTTTGGGGTTTCCCTGAAAACAGAAAAAAATGTCAACACAAGCATTCTAACAAAGACTTCATTAAAGGCAGTATATGATACCAGGTTGAAGCTTAGGGTTTATCATTATCTCATTATTCTAACGCTGTGATTCTTGGGTTAAAAACCAGATGTTATCAATTGTCCACACCCCCAACCTCACAGCAAGGGTGTGTGTGTGATGTCCATGGGAGAATACTGCTTTATACTGGTTAATTTATGTCAATTTGACACAAACTGGAGTCATCCCAAGGGTGAAACTTCAACCGAAAATATGCCTCCGTAAGATCAGGTCATACTGTCCATCAAAATCCCAGCAAAATTCTTCAAAGACCTTGAAATAAAGGTACTCAATTTCAGTTGGAAAAGCAAAAGACCCAGGATACCCAAAACAATCCTGCGCAATAAAAGAACTTCTGGAGGCATCACAATCCGTGATTTCAAACTCTACTACAGAGCTACAGTACTGAAAATAGCCTCGTATTGGCATAAGAACAGACAGGACCAATGGATCTGAATAGAAGACCCGGATATCAATCCACACATCTTGAAACACCTGATCTTTGATAAAGCAAAAAATATCAAATGGAAAAAAGAAAGCATATTTTAACAAGTGGTGCTGGCATAACTGAATATCAACATATAGAAAAATGAAAATAGACCCATATCTATCACCATGCACAAAACTCAAGTCCCAAATGGATCAAAGACCTCAACATAAAGCCAGCCACACTGGACATTATAGAAGAGAAAGTGGGAAGCACACTTGAATGCACTGGCACAGAGAACCACTTCCTAAATACAAACCCAGTAGCACAGACACTGAGAGAAACAATAAATGGACCTCCTGAAATTGAAAAGCTTCTGTAAAGCAAAAGACACGGCCAACAAGACAAAACGACAGCCTACACACTGGGAAAAGATCTTCACTAACCCCACATCAGACAGAGGTCTGATCTCCAAAATATACAAAAAAAAACCTCAAGAAATTGGACACCAAAAGATCACATAATCCAATAAAAAATGGAGTACAGACCTAAACAGAGAACTCTCAACAGAGGAATCTAAAATGGCTGAAAGACAATTAAGAAAATGTTCAACATCCTTAGGTCATCAGAGAAATGCAAATCGAAACACCTCTGAGATTCCATCCTGTATGAATGGCCAAGATCAAAAACACTGAAGACAGCTTACGCTGGAGAGGTTGTGTAGAAAAGGGAACACTCCTGCATTGCTGGTGGGAATGCAAGCTGGTACAACCCCTTTGGATGTCAGTGTGGCGATTTCTCCGAAAATTAGGAAACAACCTTATTCAAGACCCAGTAATACCACTTTTGGGTATATAGCCAAAGGATGCTCAATTGTGCCACAAGGACATGTGCTCAACTATGTTCATAGCAGCTTTGTTTGTCATAGCCAGAACCTGGAAACAACCTAAATGCCCCTCGATCGAAGAATGGATAAGAAAAATGTGGTACATTTACACAATGGAGCACTACACAGCAGAAAAAAAAAAATTAACAACAGCTCAAATTTTGCAGGAAAATGGATGGAGCTAGGAAACATCATTTTTGAGTGAGGAAACCCAGACACAGAAAGATAATTATCACATGTACTCACTCATAGGTGGTTTTTAATCATAAAGCGAAGAAAGCCAGCCTACAAACCACAATCCCAAAGAATTTAGACAACACTGCAGACACTAAGAGAGACTTTCATAGATATTATGTCCATGTGAAGTAGAAAGTAGAAAAAGACAAGATCTCCTAAGTAAACTGGGAGCATGGAGATCTTGGGGGAGGATTGAAGTAGGGAGGGGAGAAGAGAAAAATGTAGAGCTCAATAAATATCAATAAAAGAAAATTAAAAAAAAAAGATCAGGCTATAGGTAAAGCCTGGATTAATTAGTAATTCTTGTGGGGAGAATCTAGCCCATTGTGAATGTGACCAACCCTGGGCCAGTGTACTGGATGCAGTCTATAAGAGGGCAGGCTGAGGAAGCCAGAAAGCAGTGTCCTCCATAGTCTCTGCATTAGTCCCTGCCTCCAGGTTCTCACCCTTCTTGAGTTCCTTCCTGTCCTAACTTCCTACAGTGGCGGTCAATATGTGTAGAAGAGTAAGTCTAAACCCTTTCCCTCCAATTTGCTTTTGGTCATCATAGCAACAGTAATGCAAACTAAGGCAGGCCCAAACATACATAAATCAAATCTCACTATAGCTGCAAAGAGAAGTGAAACAACTTTAAACATTCCAGAAAACCTTATTAAAACATGCACACTTCTACTAAATGGTATAGTTAATATTAAAATTCAATAGATCAAAGAAGGTTCTATGAGAGAGTAAAATGCTAGAGTTGCAAAACAATCACTGAAATTATTTCCATGTTTATTTAATCTTGGGACAAAAATAAAACAAACATATCCAACCATGTATTCTTATGTGTTTTTCACTAGCACATAGAGTAAAATTTCAAACATGCCTTTCAAGATGGGGCTTGTAGGTCTCATCTCTTGGATCATCTTTGAACGGTATTTCCTCTTCACTGATTAACATCTCTTCCTCCTCCTCTTCCTCATCACTACTATAAATAAACAAATAATAAATTCTGATTCCAAGGATTATCTAATTAGGAGTGAATTAGAATACTTATATACCACCAAAAATCCACATCATCTAAAATTTTCATCCTTATGACCTGATTAGAATACATGCTAAATAATATACTTAAAACTCAGACTATATAAATAAGATATACTACAACATTTTAAGTAAAAATTAAATAATTGCCCAATGGCATGAAGACTTAGACAACTGACTTTGTAATTCAGTTGTAACTGTCTGATGTGTTGTATCACAAAAGACTTAACCAACATTAAACTACCAAAGTACCATGAAAGACACTGGCAAGACACTTATATTTCTGTGCCCAAAAGAGAATAACCAGAGAAGATACTCAAAACACGCCTTTGGAATTAGGAAACTAAGTCTCCTAATGTTTTATGGTCCATTTAAAATCAGATGTGGAATATTAAGTGTGATATATTAAAAATGAAAATAACAGTTCAACATTCTATCAAATAAAAAGTCTCAATCATTTAATACAATTGCGTATTCAAGATATAAGTATGAAATAAACGTTATACCTAATGCCACCGGGAGACAGAGGTTCTTCTCGAACTTCTAGAAAATTAAACCAAAATTTATTGAGACACACACACAAGAGATATTTTCTCTTCATACTCAAAGATTAAGTGAAATCACTGTATGAAGGAGCTCTGTAAATGGAGAGTATCTACAATGTACCCAAAACAAATCCTACCTACATTACCACCTGTCCCCCGAAATTAAGATATTCAGCATTACATTTAAGGTTAAAGAACCAATCAGGTATTTGAGTAACCATAATATATTTACATCGTACCATATTCAAGTTGATCTGTAATTGGTTCTGACTTGCAGACGAGTTGCAACGAACTAGTCTTGGACCTAGAGCTCCGAGTATTCTCAGTGTCTCGCAGGCGAGAAATAGATGTCCTGCTACTACTGCGCCAGCCTCGGCTAGGCCTAGTTGCAGAAATGGAAACTTCCTGAGGGAGGATAGAATCATCTTCTTTCTCTTCCTTGGGATCTAGATAAAACATAATTCAAGTTTCAGCTAAATAGTGAAATAATCACGCTTATACGTCTAATTAAAATGAAATCAAGACAACACTGAAATAAAATGGATCTTTACTTCGCCCCTACAGGTTCATATATTTGAATGTTTCATTATCATGGAGTGTGACCTTGTTGGGGTTGGTGTGGCCTTGTAGGAGGAAGTGTGTCCTTGGTGGGTGGGCATGCTTTGGGGTTTCAAATGCTCAATCCAAGTCCAGTAGCTCTCTGCCTGCAGATCTCGATGTAGAGTTCTCAGTTACTTCTCCAGCACCATGTCTGCCTATATGCCACCACCCTCTCTGCCATGACAACAATGGGCTAAACCTCTGAAAAAGTTTGCCCCATCATGGTACTTCATCACAGTGATAGTATACGACAACTGTGGTAGGTAGTGTTCTTATACTCCATCATTCAGACTGAGATAGAAGAAGGATCATGAATTAAAACTAGTGAGAGTATAAAAAACAGATAGACAAACAAACCCAATGGCAAATTGCTCACCAGAACTGAATGGTCAGAACCTACTGCTGAAGAGACCATATACTTTGGTTGCAAGACAAAAATCAAGCTGGGACTGAATTGGACACTCAACTTTACAGGGCTGAGAGGTGCTATGCACCCTGTTGGGAAAGTCATCAGTCTCATCTAATTGTGGATCCTGCATTCTACAATACTGCCAGGCAAGATGTATCTATCCATTTGTATAAAAGTGGCATGACTGTTATAGGGGTGACTGATTACTTTCTAAACTGGATTTGAGGCTCATTCCATCAGAGAAAATTCCTATCTGTTAGGAATAACTTCGTCAAAAATCCCAGTTGGTAGGGAGGTGGGATATGCTCTCGGAGGAGAAACCTATTACTGTTGTTTCCCTAACCAGACATAATGTCACATTGTTTTCATTTATGTTTACATCTAGTGATTAGTGCTTTCTCAGCCTTGACTGAGTAGTAAGTTAATATAGAGATTCTTAACTGATCAAAATTCTGAGAATAAGTGACTGTTGAGTGCTCAGCACTGTCCAGGACATCTACACTACCCATTCAGGGAAGGGAGGGAAGTATGTAAGAGTCAAAATATGGGAGACTGTGTTGTAAAATGCTATGTTCTGAATCTGACACGGCATCTGCACTCATAAAAAGCCAGTGGTTGTAGTTATTTGCCTAAGACTGGGGTCTTCAACGTAAGATTTCACCTTTCTCTAAGCTGTCAATGTCTCTGTAAATTGCCCTTGTCCCAACATTCATGCAAGTAACCTTAATTAAATACAGTGGCGTGTGTGTGTATATATACACACACACATATACATACATATACAGAAAAAATATGGCATACGGCTTTCAAATATACAAAAATCTCAACCCATTTATAATGACATCAACAGAGCAGTACATTCTGATATTTATACAAATGTATGACAACACACTGTATGACCATGGCAAGGTTTCAAGAAAATAGGCACTTGAACACACAGATGTTAGGTTATTAGTAAAGGCAATTCTATTAGAGTGGAAGGCCCAAGGATAATCTTTATAGATCATGCTTTGTATTCTGAGCCCAGTGGTGACAAGTGTCATCTTTTGCAACATTAATTCTCCTACTTAAATATCTTCACATGTTGTTCTAGCTTCAACCATCCCAAATACAAAAATCTAGGCTCAGAACTTGGTAGTTAATCCTAACAAATATTTCAAAACAAAACAAACCTCCAGACTTTCTCAGACTTTGAAAAATATTAAATAGATCACTCCAATAATATTATGATGTCAGCATCACTCTAACATCAACGCAAAAACAAACAAACAAAAAACCAAAAAAAAATCCTCTACATAGCAATCGATATTTCCTATAAACCAAATACTATGGCATATTTAAGAGAATCAATATATAGTTTTGATATTCAAAATAAAATATGTATCAGTAAAACGAATAAAATCATTTCAACATAGATAAACTAACAAAAGCACACATACCCTCTAAGCATACTCGGTTGCAAAAATAAGTCTTCTACCTAAGTAGAAAGTCATGGATGACCTCTTTACTTCTATTTAATAGTCTACTAGAAATTCAAGCCTCAACAATTAGGGAAAGGAAAACAAAGAAAAATAAAGGTAACATCCAAACTGGGGACGACGACAAAATTCCTTTATCACCTGCAGATTAAATGACCTTATATTCATATTGATCGATATCTCCTCTTGTAATAAATTCAGAAAGGTGTAGAATAGAAAAAATCAATAAATACAATTCTGCCTTAAAATATATCACCTACTGAACAACCCCCAAAGGAAATTCAGAAAATGCTTCCCCTTTTAAAAGAATAAAAAATATTGCTAAGAAAATAATCTTTCCAAAACAGATGCACAAACAACATTATCTGTAAAAATCCAGATTCTGTTAACCTGATCCTAAAATGCATATGAAAAAGCTAGAGACCGAGGAGTAGCCAAAACTATTGAAACAAGAACAAACTTGGAAGACTTTTTCAGAACTTCAAAACCTATTAAAGGTTACAGGAACCAGTACTGGAAAAAGACTAAACATAATAGCCAATAAACTGAATTGAAACTTTAGCAATAAATCTATCCATCTATGTGCAAAAAGCTAGTGGGAACGGATATTCTCTTCAACAAATGTTAATGGGAAAACAGTATATACAAAGATTAGGAAGCTAGATTCTTAGCTCTTAAAATTTAATTCAAAATGAATCATATATATACGTATATGTATATATATATATATATAAATAAGTGAAAGACCTAACACTTTAAAAATTCACAGCGAAGATGGTTTATAGAATGGGAGAGATTTACAAATTACATTTGCTACAATACTTTAAGCATATAAAATTTATCTTTCATTTTAAAGAGGCATATAACCAGAAACATAAGCAAAAGATATGAATAAGCATTTCATTAAAGATAAACAAGCTTAAAAAAAACCCGAAAACGAAAACAAAAACCATATGCAAAGATACTCAACATCAGTCATTAATGAAAGGAAAATCAAAAGCATGAGACCATAATTTCATACTGACTAGGATGGTTATAAAAAAGAAAAGTGTGTTGAAGAGAATTCAGAGAAATTAGAACTGTTGTATAATGCAAACAGACATAAGACTGGGCAGGAAAACAGAAGATTCTCAAAACAACACCAAATTATGAGTCAACAGTTCCTAGTTCATGTAATGATTGGATATAATGACCTCTCCCAAAGCTTAGGTACTTAAAACTAAGCCTGAGTTTCAACAGCTTCAGTGCTGAGCCTTCAGAAGTGACAGAATCACAAGAGCTCTATCATCAGATTAATCCACAGATGAATTCATGGCTTAGTGAACTGTTAGGAAGTGGGCTTTCCTTCTGACTGCTAAAAGCAGTTTTTCCTTCACTGTAATATAGTGGCAACCCATAGAAGGAAAAAATTCTTACCAACTCCACATCTAAGAGAGGACTAATACCCAATAATAAAGAACTCAAGAAACTTGATCTAAAAAAACCAAATGACTAATAAAAAAAATGGGGTACAGAACTAAACACAGAATTCTCAATAGAAGAAACTCAAGTGGTTGAGAAACAAAGAAATATTCAATATTCAATATCCTTAACCAATCAGCGAAGTGAAAATCAAAACTATTTTGGGATTACATTATTTAGCATCATTATGGCTAAGATCAATATTGCAAATGACAGCTCATATTGGCAAGGATGTGGAGTAAGAAGAATACTCATACATTGCTGGTGGGATTGCAAACATGTACAGCCACTATAGAATCAATACGGTGACTTCTCAGAAAACTGGGAATTGTTCTACCTCAAGATCCAGTACCCAAATGAGACAGCATCCTACCATAAGGACATTTGCTCAATTATGTTCACTGCGGTTCTATTTATAATAGCCAGGAACTTGAAACAATGTTTGTTGATGTCCCTCAATAGAGGATTAGATAAAAAAGTTTACAGGATGGAGTATTACTCAGCTCTTAAAAAGTATGCCATTGCTGGGTGGTAGTGGTGCATACTTTTAATTCCAGCACTCAAGAGGCAGAGGCAGGTGGCTCTCTGTGAGTTTGAGGTCAGCCTGGTCTACAGCACAAGTTACAGAGAGAAATCCTGTCTTGAAAAAACAAAAAGTATGCCATCATGAAATCTGCAGGCAAATTGAACTAGAAAAAAACATCCCGAGGTAACCCAGACTTAGAAAGATAAATACTGTATATATTCACTCATCTGTGGATATTAGCCATTAAATGAATGATAACCAAGCTACAATCATTAGATCCAGAAGTTAAGTCTAGGGGGGAACACATATATCTCCCTGGGAGAAGGAAATCTTATGGGTGAATTGGTGGTGGGAGTGGGGGATGGGAATGGGAGGATAAGATGGGGAGCAGGAGAGATGTGCTGAGAAAACGAATGCAGGAGAGACACAGCTAGATTTGAGGGGCATTCGAGGCGTGGTATGGAAATCTGGTGCAGGGGAAACTTCAAATGAAGTCTCTAAATATGAGGTAGATAGAATCCCAACTAGCCATTTCTTGTCACCAAATGAAGCTTCCACTATTGAGATTGGATTACATCCAATTGAATGTGGTAGAACCCCTTTTCCCACGGAAATCCCCAAACAATCTAATCTGTTGACAAGACAATAGATTGCTCTCCTTAAACTGACAATAACACCCCTGTCCCGAAGACAACGTCCACATAACTCACTGAGCATGGAAAAGATGAGCTGGTGCTGACATAGAACCTTCACCCCTATGCTCTAGTATCTTTGTTTGGGAAGGCATTCTGCAGGCTACCAAGAAAAATGTAAACATCAACCTAGCCATAAAACCTTTGATCTGTAACAGTTTCCTGCCTGTAAAATTATGCTTGGTCAATGGTGGCACAAATCTTGTGAAAATAATCAACCAATGTCTGCTTGGACTTAAGATCCACTCTGCGAGATGGAACACATACCCAATACTGCTTGGGTGACCAAGGTATTAGATAGCCCAATGACCTAGGGTAAAACTAAATACTATTGATCTTTTAAAAAAAGGGGTAACAATAAAATGACTTCCTAATGATATTCTGCTATACTCAGACCAGTGCCTTACTGAGCCATCAGCAGAGAAGTCTCCTCCCACAGCATACAGGAACTCATACAGAGACCCACAGCCACACATTACATAAAGAGACAGACATTGGAACACAGATCTACATGGGATGTCTCCATTAAATTCCTCTCCTCAGAGCTCAGAGAACCTCTGGAAGGAGAGGCAGAAAGAGTTTAAGAGTCAGAGAGAAAAGAGGACACCAAGAAAAAACAAGGGCCCCCTAAATCAAAGGAACTATAACTCACAGGGACTGAAGCAGCAAGCACAGGCCTGACATAGATATGCACAGGTCTCTTAAAATATATATTATTATAGCTTTCAGTTTAGTAACGTAAGTATTTTTATGGGGTGTGTGAACGATCGTGTATCTGACTCTTGTGACTTCTCATGGGGCTCTTTTCCTTCTGTTGGTTTGCCTTGCCCAACTTTGATGTGATGATTTTAGTTTTGTTTTGTTGAATTTGGTTGTTATCTCTTAGACACCTGTTCTTTTCTAATGAGACAGAAAGGGAATGGACATGAATAGGAGGGAAGATAGGGAGGAATGAGGAGGAGTAGAGAGAGGGCAGGGAAATTGTAATCAGGATATATTGTATAAGAAAAGAATGTATTTTTAATAAAAAAAGAAAAATAACTGTGCCTCACTATAGGTCCAGAAACAGGCCAAATGGCAATGAATGGAAACTTCTGAAGCAAGGAGTTCAAATAAATCTTTCATTTTTTTGTAAATTGTTTTCTCAGGAATTTTACCCTGGCAAAACCAAGCCACATGTCAAAACGTGAAAACAGGGATTTAATAAAACAAATGCTTATACTGAAATAACTATCACAATTCATTATGGTCAAAATGTACAAACACAAATATTTATCATATCCAGCAAAGAACCGAAGTTTCATGGTTAACTCTTAATACTAACATGCTTGTTCTGTGGTACCTAGTTGTTAGCCTGAACGCCAATCTACATCAGTTGAAAGACTTTAAGACTTAGGTTTTGGGAAGAAATTCAATCTCAAGACTGTACCAGAAACCCCAAATTTCCAGTCTAGAATTTAGATTAAAAAGTCTAAAATCAACAACTTTATTTCTACCTTGCTGGTTGATCCTCAGTTTCTCAAAATTAATTTTTAACTGACAAGTAATTACACTTAGTGGTACAGGAAATGCTTCTAATTTAATCTTGTCTCAGCACCTACTTCAAATGCATTCTTAGCATTATAATAAAGGAGGCAAGGTTCATTCAACTATCAATCTTCTTTTTTTGTCTGTTTTTAGAGAAAGTGTTTCTCTGCGACCCTCGCTGTCCTGGAGCTCACTATGTAGATCAGGTTGGCCTCAAAATCAGAGATCCACCTGCCTCTGTCTCCTAAATGCTGGGATTAAAGGAGTGCACTACCACTGCCAGGCCAGTTTCCAATTTTTAATACCACATCCAAATGCCTTAAGAGTGTAGCCACGAATAAAATCTCCAGATGTCTCTGAAGGCCTGCAGTACCATGAACGTCTGGGTCACGCCTGCCCTAGTCTTCAATAGCCCCTGCTTGTTGCTTTCTCTCCTCTCCCTTACTATGCTAACTTGCATGTGACCTGTGCCTATGCCACTACTCTCCAGAGTCTGTGAGTACTAAACTCCTATAAGTGTAGCTTTCTGCAGTAAGATCTAGGAGGAAGCGAATCCACTCTACAAGGAACACATGAAGGTGAATCCTTGTGGTTGCTGCTCTTTTGTCTCAGTCTATGGTGATTGCTAGCTAAGCTGGAGAAACTTAGAAGTTATGCTCAAAGCATGCACAAAATGTGTTTATATTATAAAGTTTCAATTAAGCAAATTAACATAATTGCCAGTTTACTAATTTGCCATTTATGTATGAGCACTAAGAATGACTTTAACAATCTTGAAATGTATATTATGTTATTACTTACTGTGCTAAAGTACAGTACAATAAAACACTGAAATGTACTCCTGGATTCTAAGCAAAACCTGTACCCTATCATAACAGACCCCCTTCCACCTTAGTCTCTAGTAACCACTCTGCTACTTGTATAACAGAATAATTTACAACTCATGTAACATTTAAGTAAATACTGCAGCATTTTTCTAAGTCTGGCTAATTTCATGTAAGGTTCTCTACTTCTATCTGTAAATGACAGTTTCCTTTTCCTAAAGGATATGATGTATTAAATTATGTAATTTACATTTACTTTTTTGTTGTTCTTATTTGCTGGAGACAAGGTTCTTACTTTGTAGCTCAGGTTGGCCTGGAATTTGTGGCAATCTTTCGAAGCCATACATATGAGTGCTAGAATTTACAAGTATGAGCCATATGCCCATCTACAAACACTAAACAACAAAACCCCTACAGTTATAAATACTGATAAACTCAGAATAAAATTATCAGCTCAAACTTATAACTAGTATCAAAAAGAACTGTTATGTGTTAGTGATGATCGAGAAAAAAGAATACCACACTACAAGCTAATCTGAAAACTGGTAAAGAGGTTTCTCAAAAAACTAAAAACAGAAAATAGTTCAGCCGGGCTGGAGAGATGGCTCAGTGGTTAAGAGCATTGCCTGCTCTTCCAAAGGTCCTGAGTTCAATTCCCAGCAACCACATGGTGGCTCACAACCATCTGGAATGAGGTCTGGTGCCCTCTTCTGGCCTGCAGATATATACACAGACAGAATACTGTATACATAATTAATAAATAAAAATTAAAAAAAAAGAAAATAGTTCAGCCAAGAAATGATAAATTATTGCAGTCTAATTTGTCAAATTTTGGGGGATAAACTGGTGACTTCTTTGCCAAGTTTTTTTTCTGATTCTTGGAATGTAAAGCTTGTACTACAAATACCAGCCAGAAGTACTATATACAAGTGTTAATCACTTTTGTCTAGCAAGGTTATTATTACTACTTATAAAGCAAAAGATAACGCAGTAAAGAAAACTAGGTTTATAAAGTTTTATAGAGGCAAAGTTATAAACAGAATCAACAAATAAACAGCTAGGCGACAAGTTGAGCGTTTAGGATCAATGAAACCAGCAGGTGAGCAGAAAATACAAGTTTCCTTTTTTAAACTGAACTGACATTAGATTAGTGAAGACATGGAGGAGAGATAGGAATTTGAAATGAAAATTTCCAGACCTGTCGGGCGGGGGCGCACGCCTTTCATCCCAGCACTCAGGAGGCAGAGGCAGGTGGATCTCTGTGAGTTCAAGAGCTAGTGACAGGACAAGCTACAGAAACCCTGTTTTCATCTTCCCCCACCTGCACAGCTACCCACCATGCTGGAACTTCCAGATTAAAATACTCAAGAAAAAATAATTCCCACACTACTTCAGAAATTTTCTTCAAGAAAACTATATTTTCAGCTCTATTAAAAACAACTGCCTTTAAAACCTTTTTTAAAAAAATGAGAACTAGCCTTGTACCCATTACTTATTTGCACTTCCCCACAGAGTAAGAGCTCCAAAGTGATTTCTGAGTAAGGAACACAGACTTTCCACATAGTAGTAACAAGAACCATGCTAGATAAAACAATGTCTTCTTCTACCTGTATATCAGATAATAGCTTTACATTCCAAGAATCAGAGAAAGAAACTTGTGAAAAGAACTTAATGAAGAAATCACCAATCCAAGTTACTGGCTCCTAACCACACTGTCATACATTCAAATAGCATGAACATCCAATGTTTGAATGCAACTTAAATAGTTGCAATGCATACTTTACAAAGAATAGAAAAAAAGGTCACTTAAGAAATTACAGATATAATAAATGTCACACACACTTTAGCAATAAGCTAAATCAGGAAGATTCTGAGTTAGGCTAGCTTGGGCAACATAATGGGGTTGTCTCTCCACCAAATATAGCAATGTATAATTGGACCTTAAAAACTCACTAGTTAATTCTACAAATTAAGTTAATTCCAGGAGTTGAAAATTGTCTATGTTAGACGAGATCAAAAGTACAAAGTACAAACAAGAAATGAAATACAATTAAGGAGTTATTTTGTCCAGCTTAGAATTTAAATTCAAAGATCACAACTAAAAATTAGAAAAAGGGAAAAATTGTCATAACAGTACAGAGGCATTTTAATAACTCAATTTGCAAAATCAGAATGAAGTTTCATATTTAAAATGAAACATTTGCTTCCTTTTATAATCCAGATAAGCAGAAATCTACATTCAACATCAACACCTGTATTTCATTTGCTAAACTGTAAATAGATTTAAATGACTTAATGATTTTTTCAATTATTTACCAAGGTAAAATCTTAGCATACTTTCCACATTCTTTAAACTATGAGTCTACCAGTTATCAAGATTTACCTATACTTTACTATTTACATGTAATTTTGTTACTTCTTAATAAATGGCTAGCTTTAAAAAATTAGAGTGGTTTTTAAATTATAACCCATTATTGAGTTTCTAAATTCAAAGGCATTATATTTTCCAAATCTGTGTTTGCTGTGTCATCTAAAGAGAATCGAACTCTTTCAGCAGGTCTACAGCCTAAAGTAACCTTTGAATGGAAAGCACTGAATAGACTACAAGACAGTGCTATCTATATGCCAAAACAATGAGTCTTACCTTTATCAATTGCTATTTTTTCTATGCACCTGAAAGAAATCAAGAGTCAAACGTTAGATGAATAATTCTGTGCATGTCTTTAAAACACAAGTATTATTTTAGATTCATCTCCAGAATAATACAGAAAGCATCTACAATATGTTTAAAGCAGAGCCTAACTTTTCAGCAGTGGTAGAAATATCCTATCTATACCATATGTACTATAGCACTGTAACTGATGAAGTCAAGTTTTTTATATCGATATAACCAATAGCACAGAAACAGAATATCATTTGAAATAATTGCTTTATTCATAAAAAAACAAGGAAAATTTTGCCAATTTAAAAATGAATGTCCTTATTTTATATGTACTGAAATGACAACATCTGAGATGTGCTCAAAAACACTTCTGTCTAAAACAGAAGGTAGGTAGGGAGGTGTAGCAAGGATGGTAAGATAGATGCCAGTAACTTCCACTGATAAATACTGATGTTTTATCACACCACTTTTCCTAGTTTGTATTTACTGAACAATCCTACTAACAAAATGTAATTTTAACAGTCCCTAAACTTGACCACTGAATCCAATAAAAATTTCTAAAACGGCAATATGTACACATCTCAAATATTACACAAAGTAAATGCAAGCAAAAAGCAAAAAGCTCAAAAAGTTATAAGCCTACCGACTTAAAATACAAAGTGACCTCCATGATTTTAATTTGGGATAGCTTCTAAGACATGTAACTGGAAATGCAGTATTTTGAATTTCATACCTCTTCTCCAAACTCAGAAGTAAACTGGCTTCCTATTTGTATTATAAAGATACCACATAGTATCTAGCAGCATAAAGGCTGCAAATGAACTCAATGCAATTAAAAGATGTTTTGTGAAAGAAGAGTTGTCATTGTGCCTCATTTTTAAAAGCGTAAGTATTATGATGACTTCAGTTGTCATAAACTTCACAATTGACAAGTATTGTGAACCACCTTTACTTTAGTAAATGGAGCACTAAAAACACACCTGCTGGATGCCTGAGATGTTTTTCAAATAGTTCAGTGTTTCTACCATCATCCTAACCTCCCCCTAGGATCCTGACCACTCAAGATTCCAGTGCTGTGCAACTGAAGTCTTCTAGAAACAAAAAACTTGTGTTTGTCTATTCAGAATATTCACCTCACTATCCACAACCCTTCAAGCAAACACAGCAAAAAAAAAAAAAGGTACAGATTATTATTTTACTTTTGTCAAAATAACTCAAAGAACTCTGAACTCCATACACCAAGAGTAAAACAACTCTCTTCATGTGTCACTCATCTGAACCTAAAGACTTCCAAAAGTATTCAAGGCTTTGTTTAAAAAGGCTATGCAACAACTACATTTTAAGTTTCAAGACTTATTTGTTAAAGAGTTTTAAAATTTGGAACACACAGATATTCAATTTTATGTTATAGAATAAAGATATTTTGCCTCCTATCCTAGGAGGAAAATTTGATTTCACTGTTTGCACATCGATATTTTAATTTATTAAAAACAGAAAAGTCAGGCAGGGTGATACATGACTTTTATCAAAGCACTTGAGAAGCAGTAGATGACCGACAGATCTGTCACAAGGAGGTACAGTATGGTATACATACAAAGTTCCAGGCAAGGGCTACATAGTGATGCCCCATCTTCAAGGAAGCAATTAAACAAGCAGAAAACCTCACAAACAACGAAACACATCAAAAAGGGAAAATAAAACACGTAAGAAATAAGTCAAAGGATAAAAATCATATTCTTAGACTTATTGTACCACCACATGCTTCTTGAAGCATATCCACAATTAAAACAAGAATCACAGCTAAAACAGAGAGAACGATGAGCTAATTCTTAACATGAACACAAATTTTGTACAAATTGAATTTAAATTACTAACTGCTAGCCATTTAGGTAATTTGTGTATGAAACTAGCATTTAACTTTATGCCTCCCTCCAGAACATACTCACTGAAACTGTATTATCTTAATTCTCAAAAACTTGGATGTGAATTAAGTTGTTATACATTCAAGTTTATGAAAGTATAACCCATTATTCAGCTGTAGAGCTCCTGAGGAACAGCTCTCAAGATGTGGTGACTTGTTCAGAGTCACTTAGCCAGAGAGTAGTAAAAGCTGACAGATCACATTTACAGTCTGAACATCAAGTCCAAGCTTTTTTCCACTATATAATTTAGTAATACACATTTCAGTTGATCCAAATCTATGCTTTTGATATTTTAAACAATTTTGTACATTTTTCTGTTTCTAATTGGAAGAAAGAAATACAGGTCAATACCCAATTCCATAGGATTTTGTAGGCAAAAAAGCAGGAATACGGAAAATGGATGAAAAAGTAACTAGGGAGGGAAAGATCTAAAAAGAACAAATTAATAGAGAGATTAAATTTCTTATCTCCTTTTTAAATGTTATTTCATTTGGAAGAGATTAATTAAGGTCAGAGTTCAGTACACCGACCCTCAAAACTGCATGTCTCAAAGGATTAAATAGAAAAGTGAGTTCAAAAATAATGATGTCACTGACCATCTGCAAACCATGCACACGAGTTTAATGAGTGCTAATCAACGTTCCCTTCCTCAGCAAGGTCCTTGAAGACAAGGCCAGGTCTAATTGAATTTTCTAATGCTTAAAGGAGTAAGAATGCTAGTCCCAGGTACTTTTCAAACAAGAGCTGCGGAGCTGAAACTGTGTTGTGATTCTCTGACGTGTAAGCCACTGAATAGGTAAAATGTGCAATAAAAATGAAAATTCATTTTTAAGAATGTAAAATTGTATAATCTTAAATACACGACCAAGGGATAAGTCTGAAGGCAAAAGAATGTAAAGATCATTCTAACTATGTATAGTACTAGATGAGAAAGAAGATTAAGATCGCCTCTTCCCCTCCGCAACAAACACTGTGATCAAGAACCAAGCAAGCAAGTAATCATATTCATCCCAGATCAACTGCTCCCACAATTAATTATATTGTGGGATTCAAAATGTCCATCAGTACTTCTACCACGCAGGAAAAAGTAAGACACTACTCTACATATAATTTAACTTGATTCAGGTTACTTTACTCTCAAGTGCCACGTTAAAGAAAATCTAAAATACTTGTTTATGTAAGATAATAGAAAAGCACGCAACTTTACAAAACCGACTCAAAAACACCAGTACAAAGTACTGTCTCTGATAGGGCACCACTTTTCAACACCGCAGACTGAATTCGGTATTTTACTGTGTGAGGAACTGTGTGAAATGGTTCCACAATGTATTTAATACACACAAACTCAAGTCATGAAAGTTATCCCCCCTCCCCCGGTGTAAGATGAAGAAACCAAGATACACATAAACAATTTGTCTACGAAATTTATGCTCAATTAGAATTAATGTTACATTTTTTCAAGTTTGTGAGTTAAATACATATAAGCGTTTAAGATTTTTGTAAGCACGTACATACAGCAGTTACAACTCTTAATTCAGTTTAAAAATTTGTAATCAGAAATTTTGTAATTTAATTTTGAAATAGGACTGTTTTTAAGCTTTATAAATATTCCCAGTCCAAGGTAAGTCAAGCCCTACTTGATTTGTACTCTACTGGAAGGTTGCTGATTATCTGAAACGGAAAAAAATCCCTGCCCTTTGATTTTCTCTGCCCCCTTTCCCATTTGTAAACCATAAAATTGCTAACAATGAATAGCTAATTTGATTAAAACGTGTAACTTATAAAACTCATGTATTTAATTATTTTTAACTCTAATGATCAATTTAAAATATTTAAGCTCCTGGCCATCTGCTAAGGGCCTCTATTAGTTCAAAGTAGTAATTCGGATCAATCAAATTTTAAGAATGAAGTACCTACGTCAGAATCTAGGTATAAAGAAAAAAGTACCACACATCTAGTTTGGTTATGTAAAATTGGCACAGCAAGTTTTCATCCTGAGGACAAAAATGAACGTGACGATTTAGGGGGACGAGAAAGGGGACATTTTTAAGTGGTTCGCAAGCTAGTTAATAAGGTCGGGCAAAAACACTCTCGAGGGCTAGAATGGTGCTGTTGGATTTCCTCACGGGGCTGTGGAAGACTGGAAGCCATAGGCTGACAAAGGGGGCGCAAAAGCCAGAGGACTGAGGAGGCAGAGGGCATGCAGCCTGCAGTGACTTCGGGCGTGGGCTGCCGGCCACAGGCTGCGGAGCCGCGGGAGCACGGCCGCCAGCGGCGTGACATCTGGCGTGCCGAGCCGGCAGGGGGCAGAGCAAGCGGGGTGTCACGTGGAGCGGGTGCTACGGGAGCCGGGAGGGTAGCGAGGATCAGAGGGGGGTCTTCCCCAAAGCCTCAAAGACAGTTACTCACTGGAGTCGTGGACTCTTCTTGCCCTGAGCAGGAGACGGGGGCTTCGCGGCCGCGAGCTGCTGCCCCGGGGCGTCGGGAGGCCTGTTGCTGGGGCTGCTCCTCCGCCGGCGGGGATACTCGGCCTTCCTCCGGCGGGACACAGCGGCAGCGGCGGCGGCCGCAGCGGCCCGGCCGCGGTCCCGACCTCCCCTCAGAACGCGGCTGCTCGCGGTCCCTGCAGGCGCCGCCGCCGCCGCCGCCACGCCGGGCCGGGGCTCGTCCGAAGCCGCGTCGGCCGCTGCTGCCTGGCCCCCTTCCTGGTCCTGCTGCTGCTGCGGGGATCGCGGCTCCTCCGTCTCCCCCGGCATCGGGGCTCGTCCGTCCCCCACCCCTGCGTCCCAGGCGGCGGAGGCGGCGGCGCCCGCGGCGCAGCTCCCCCCGCCCCCCTAGGCTCCCGGAGAGTCCCGCTCCCTCTCACTCCCAAGCACCTCTCTTCCCCCCCCCCACCCCTCCGAGGGCGCTCCCCCCCCACCCGCGCCCCCTGCCACTCAAGCCTGCGACCGCCGGCGGCGCGCACGCGCGCACCCGCAGAGGCAAGCAATGGGCCAATCGGGAAGGAGGATCGGCCTCCGGGCCCCGCCCCTCACGGTCTAGGACTCAGGGTAGCGCACTCAGTGCCCTCCCCCACCCCTCCCTTCAACCAATCAGGAAACGGCTCCGAGGGAGAGCGCGAGGTTTCCTTCCCCGCGCGCCCGTTCTCACCGTTAAACGGCTGCGTCTCGCGACAATCCCAAAGTGACCTTTCCCCCGCCCCGGGCGTTCAGCCCCAGCTAGGGGCGGTGGGAGGGGCAGGGCGGGCGCGGGGCGCGGTGAGGACAAAACGGACCTCTGCCCGCTTCGCGCGCATCCCCCCCCCCACCCCCGGCGGCTGCGCGCGCACCTGCCCCCCAGAGGCGCCCCTGCCTCCTCAGGGGTTCTCGCTAGGCTAACAAGCGGCCAGGACGTGGTCCCGCCTCCACCAGGACCCCCACCTTCCTGCTCTGGCCTTTCTGTCCCCTGCGCCGCCGGCTCTCGCGGGGAGAAGGGGTAAATTATTTGAGTTGCCGCTTCTCCTTTAAGAAAAAAAGGCCCCGTCCGTTGCCGGATGAAAGTCTCTGAAAAAATGGCGGCGGTAGGCTAGAGGCGGGGTTAAGGGAACAGCGCGGGATAGTCGGGCCGCGCGTGCGCAGGGCTAACTTAGCCCGCGGCATCCTGGGAGACGAAGTCCTCGTTCGTCCGTGCTTCCAGGGAAAAGAGAGGAAACTAGAGGCCGAGGGAAGTCTGGGAGTTTTTGCACGATTCACCACGGGAAACGTAGTTTGCTAGTCACACTCCGGAGAGTTTACGTTTTCCGTCCCAGAGAGGCACTGCTTCCGGGCCAGGCCTCAACGCCTGCGTACAGCTGGCACAAATATTGAGTCAATTACTGGCTAGGGTTTCCGGAGAGGGCAGTCTCCTTCACTCTGTTAAACTGACGTCTGTGTAAGCTCTTCGAAGTGCCCTCGTCACAGTCCCTACTTCGTCTCCTCTGCGACCTGCGGTCATTCCTCCATCTTGCGTTGACCCTCTCAGCCCTGAGACCCTGGAGGTCAGGGACGTTCGGCTTCTGCCACTTGAATTTCAATAAACCACCTAGGGACGAATTGGAAGGTTGTTTCCTAGTAGGAACTGGGCAGCACGGACTGGCGCTGGCTGTGGTCCTTGAGCTGGAGAGAGAGGGTTAGCGTGACTCCCAGTGATTTATGCGGAGAAGCTGGTGGTCTGTCGTGTTCTCCGCCTCAACGCTGCACGCCTTTGCGGTTTGTAGATGTTTCTGCAGCACAGGAAGCGGAGTCAGAATAGCTGGTTTTGTCTAGCGTGTGCAACTAAGTACCTTCCTGATGGGTAAAGGGGGGCGGGAAGGGGGTTTCCATTTGTTAAACCGCAGCTGGGGATTCTTCGGCCTCTTGTGTTGGTTTCCCTCTCAGACATTGTGTCGGCATTTCTTTCCCTTTTATACATTGTTTGCAGTCCTTAGTTTCCTTTTTATACATTGTAATCGGAGAACAACTTGAGGGGACTCTTGCAAATGGGAAACATACCCAGTTAAAGTCTTCACAAGACGATGAAGATACAAAGTTTGGAGTTGGAATTCCGATTTTTCCTTTAGTCATTAAACGGCAAACATGCAGTAAAATCCATTGTCCTTTCCAGCATTTGGCCCACTTGCCACACAGATAAAGCAAATGTTTTATAGTCTGTATGGAGTCTTTGACTCTTTCAAAGGCCTAGTGTCATTTTCTGTCGTAAAAATGGACAGTATTGAGTAAGAACGCATTTTCAAGCTGTATTTGCGATGAGCACGTTTGGAACAACACTGACATCCAATGGCTGCTTATACAAAAAATACAAAAAACAAGCCTCTTGAAAAGAGGTAGAACGACTGACATTCCTTTAAGAAATGCTCACTGTACTGTAGATGAAAGAGAACATACTGAGTTCAAACCGGTTTATATAACAAGTAGCAAGGCTATCTATCACTTTATTCTGTTCTTTTAGCCAGTTACTATTCCTTGTGCCTGTTTCACTACTGGTGAAACCAGGACAAAACCTACTTCACAGGACCATAATTATAGTTCTTTATGTACTGTCTTCTCAAGGTGGGCCTGTTTTAAGTGCTTTCTTCCTTTTGAGATGAACTAAGACACAGGGATAAAATGAAAAGTTGACCTGGCTCATTTTTTGAAGAAATTGTTACAAGGCTATGTGAACTGAACTGGGATTTTGGATAATTCAGATTTTAGTATCTAGTATCTTAAATCTTCTGGGTTGATTCTTCCTTCGCCTGTAGATGTTTGCATTTTGAGTGACTATATAATCCAGTACTAGAGAACTCAAAAGTGAACCAGCTTCTGTTCAACTTTAAAGAATTTGTAATCTGAGCTGGTGGATTGCTCAGCCAATGAGGGCACTTTGCTGACAAGTCTGATGAGTTTGGTCTGTGGGACTCAGGTGGTAGAAGGAAAAAATTGATTCCCACAACTCATGAGTGTCAACAGACACACACACACACACACACACACTTGCACTCACACAAATGTAATTTTAAAAAGTTTTAAAATTACAGTTTGAGAGTTAAATACATGTAAGCGTTTAAGATTTAAGCACATACATACAGCAGTTACAACTTATAATTCATGACTTCTGAATAAGAAAATAGAGAACGTGAAATGCAGTTGGTGCTGTCTAATCAAAAATTTTAAGGAAGGAGCCATGCTTCCTTAACGGTCCTTTAGTTTTGGGGGGGGGGTTGTTGGCAGTGGGTAGTGGGATACTTGGACTTGGAAAAAGTAAGGCCTTGTATGTGGTATGTGTTGTAAAGTTTGAAACATCAACTTAAAGTCTCTATAACCACCCTGACCAATGTAGCATCAAAACCTCAGTCTTGCACAACCTGCCTTTCTCTGTCAGCACTATTTTAAAAAACTGAGCTAATAGAAAAGAAAAGAAAAAATTTGACAAATCAAAAGTGAGGAAGTGCTAAGCAAATACAGGAACCAAAAAGGGTCATAGAAGCTGCTTTGCCCTGGCTTCTTCAGTTCCGTTGTGGTCCCCTTCATCACCACACGCTGAAGCAGTTCACAGTCTTCAGGGCTAGAGCGCCGGCAGTGGGTGTAAGACAATGGAAGAGCTGGGTGAGTGAGGGGCTTTTGAAGATGCTCTAAGGAAGTGTGGGCTTGGTTCTCATCCATCCCCAAGTGTGATGAGGTGTGTTCTAGCTGAACTGAGGACAGTGTTAAAAGATTTGTTTTCACTTCTGTCCTCAGTTCGAAGAAGCATGAGGCAGGAGGAACTCTGATTGTTGGGGGAACTATGGGGTCTCTGCTTGCAGAGGCAGATAGTTGAGAGCTAACCACAGAACAGACGCCCAGAGAAGCACTTTTAGAAGGAAAAGTAATTGAAAGTGCTTCCCCTCTTGGCAGCTACTGGAGATCATAGCGTGGTTCCAGAGCTAGGTGATTGTGAAAATATGATTTTGGAAGAAAAAGGAAACAAAATTGGGCAAGGAAGAGGGACTAAGTGAAGAGAAGGAGGGAAAGGACAAAGAAGAAAATGGGAGAGTATAGGGGAAGAGCAATAAGATAACAGTGCGGAGGAAAGGGTCTGTAGAGGCTGCAGAAAGGCCGGAACGCTTTCATTTCTCTATAGTTTAGACGACAGAGGTATCCGCACTGTAGTGGCTCTTGTTGGCCTTTTGTTTAGAGAAATCTTGAAGGAGCAGATTATTTGGCCAGAAATGCAGTCATTTTTTTCAACTCTTAGGTCATGAAAACAATGGTGAAAGTGTCAACAGCTAACCATGCCCAGAGAAATCACAGATTTCAAAGCTTTGGAACTGTAAATCTGCCTCCTTGGGATTCATGTCATACACTTTGGCAATATTCATTCATTCACTTTTTATTTACAGCATCCTTAACATCATCTCTTTTCAAGCTATATTTATTCAACATTGTGTGTTTGTAGCTTTGTTAAAAACTGCCAACAATAACAAAATTCATAGCGTGTACATTTAGCTTATAAAGAATTATTTAGATTATACTTTTAAGGCTAGAGAAACAGAGAAAGGAAGAAGGATAGAGAAATTAATTATGGAAAAAGGGATGTTTAGTAAATGCTGAATTTTTTTTTGGCAAGAAAGTGTATTTTGAGACTGTGGTAAAAGCTATACTTTGGGCTTTGGTGTAGAATCCAGATTCTTTTTCTATATAATATTGGTTATTTATTCTCTGAGAATTTGCCGCAAGCATATCTTGTGTGGGTATTGAGGGAATTTTCATTTCTCCATGGAGTTTTACCATTTTGTTTTCAGAGAGGATCTTATTTTGCTTTGTTTTATGGATATTAAATTTTACTCAAATTTAATTCAAAAAGTTAAAAGAACTAATACAGGAAAACAAAATATGTTAATATAAGTATTACTTTTTTCTCCTTTTTATGAGTTGTTCTCCTATGTTAGAAGTGTGTTTGCCTTGGTAGCCAATGGAGTAATAACATTTTTTAAAGTATACTTTTCTGTATTCTGAGGACAATCGCTGTTTAGGGAAATCTAAATGTAAATGTAGAAAGTATGCGGTTTTGAAAGCCAACTGTGTAGGTGATCCAGTTAGCTACAAGTCAATGGACGGCTGATGGCCACACATCAGCAGTCTCTTCAAAATGTCACCATCTGCATGGCGTGTGGCGCTGCCTCCCTGGAATCCCAGCTCAGAGGTGGAAGCAAGAAGCTCAGAAGCTTAAGGCAATTTTTGGCTATTAGAAAATTTGAGTCCAGCCTAGACTATGTAAGAGCCTATCTCAAAAAGCCAAACATGGGAAGCAGAAGCAGTTAGATTTCTATGAATTTGAGGCTAGACTGGTTTCCATTGTAAGTTCTGGGTCAGCTAGGGCTATATAGTGACACCCTGTCTCAAAAAACCAACAAAACACAAGGCAGAAAGTATCTGCCAAGCACAAGAGCTTACACCTGTGATCCGAGCACTGGGGAGGTTAGGTCGGAAGACTGCCCAGAGTTTGAGACCAACCTGGGCTGGAGCTAGTTTCAGGTTTGCTTGGACTAGAGCAAGATCCTGCCTTAACAAACTAGCTACCCCCAAAGATTTGGGGTGGAGTTTTCTTTCTACTTCTATAGAAATTGTATCAAGGACAGGTTGACTCAGGTGGGCAAATCTCTCTCTCCAGTACTGCTTTGGATGTTAGTAGCATGCCTTCACCTAGGTTTTACCTAAATCTTTGCAATTTAGGGATGAGATCATTATAACCTGTGGAGACCCACAGACGACTTCACTTGTGGGTGAAAGTTGATATTTAACTCCACAGGTCAAGGACTAGGAAGATGAGCTGCAGTTTTCAGTCCATTTCACTCGCCCCAGTATCTTATATTAGTCACACCAAAATTAGTCATCCAATTTAAACTGTAGAATCTGCACGAAGCAGAAAGAGTAGACTCAGGATATTGGTGAAATGTGCATTCATTGGAAATAGGAAGTGAGACTCCTGTTAACTCAGGAGCTGAGAGGAGAGTTTTAATAGATTCGGCGAGCAGATGCTTCTAAAGATTACTTCATATTTTTTGCTGAATGACACTCCTGTCTCATACTCTTTAGTATAGATTGATTCTATTAATCCAGGAAGGCCTTTGAATTTTGATTAGATCAAAGCTTAGAAAATAGAAAAGAGAATGATTCTGTTTTAACAGATAGAGAATAAAATATTGGAATTCTGAAATCCAGAGTTCAGTCTGGCTAATAAAATTAAGATAAAACTTTTGCTTTGTAGTTTTGTTTTCTTAAACCCTTTCATTGTAAAGAATTTAAAAATATACAGAAATAAAGAAAATATTTTAATGAAATCTAAGCCTTCTTAGTTTCAACAATCATTAGCTCTTGACAATCTTATTTCACATCATTTTCAGGAAATTTCAAACATTAAATTTCTTATCTGTAAATATTTCAGCCTTAATATACTACATAAAAATGTATATATTTATAGAAACAACCATATTAACAGTACCACACCCACAATAGCTAATAATCTTCATGTTGGTTCCTCAATATCATGAAATAACATAATCACACCTAAAATTAATTGAAGTCACTTTAATGTTATTTCACATTCCTAAAATGCTAGCATTTAATATTATTGGCTATGCAGTGTTAAATGTTTTTTAAATTTTTTAAATTTCATTTTTTTTGATCATCTGTCTTATGCATGTAAAACTCATGCTGAGTACTGAATTCTGAATTGCCAAAGAGGATTTATTTTTGCACTTGCCTTTAAGCTTTGATCACAAGTTTGGCAAAATCTCACACAAATACTATCAATCAGTATTATTGATTGATCTAATTTTTAAATTAAAGTTATGACTTAAATTAAAATTAGTTACATGTCTCCTTGGTCTCTTTTATTATATATGTATCTCTGCTGTCTTTTTTTTTTTTTTTTCCTCTTGTTAGTTTATTTGTTGAAGAACAGTCTGGCCTAAATAGATTAGCTAGTCCAGTTCAGTTCGTTCGTTCGTTCGTTCGTTCGTTCCTTCTTTTTTTCTTTCTTTTTTTTTTTTGGTTCTTCAAGACAGGGTTTTTCTTGTACACCAGGCTGACCTCAAACTCACAGAGATCTACCTGCTGTTCTGTCTCCAAGTGCTGGGATTAAAGGCGTTCACCACCACCACCTGGCTCAGTTCGGTTATTTCTGAAATAGTGTACTAAAGGTCAAAATTTTGAGATATAAATGATTGAGAAAGTTCTACAGAATAGTTCTTTTGTGAAAACTGATTACATCTTTCTTATAATATTGAGAAATACTGATCCTTAATCTGGGGATGTGGCTTAGTGGCACATTAACTTACTTTGGTCTAGTATAGGTAAGTTCCTGGTTCAGCATTGTAAAGAGAGAAGACAGCGTGGGTAAGGCAGCTTTTGAGCTGCTCATGGTGGCACACTCATGTAATCTCAACACCCAGGAAGTGGAGGCAGGAAGATCATAAATTTTAGGCCAGCCTAGATCACTGAGTGATTTGCAGGCCAAGTTGCTTTATGACAGCCTCTCTTAAAAACTAGATAGATTAAAACCCCGTTCTCTCTAAATATGAAGAACATTTTTTTTTATGGCACGTTAAGGTCATTTTCTTGATATGAGAATTTCAGAACTAGGCAGGTCCCTAGAAACCCCACAATCTAGTGCTTTGCAAGTTTATAAAAGCTAATGTATTTTTAAAATCCCCTAAAGTTCTAAAAAAGGCACTAAAATATCTTGACTTGCAACTTGAAAAATACTCTTCTATCCAATTGCTTGATTATGTAGATGAAGAAAGGACCTTCAGAGAACATGCTGTGCTTAAGATGACTCAGTCGATCTAATGATGATGGCAACTTCAACTTAAAAGTTTACAACATTGACGTTGTTGAGGTGGCGCTCATATAGCTCCCCTTGGAGTTCTGCTCATGTGCTCAAGAGCCTGGGAGAGCTACACTCTCTCTTTCCTGGATATGAAATGAGAACAGTAATGTCCTCCATCTCAAAGTGTTAGGATAATACTTTTCATACACTGTAATTGGCATTGGCTAATTTTCATTAATTGTTATGATTAATGACATTGCAACAAGAAGGTACTAGCAAAATGCTTATAAAGTCTATTGACATTTTCCCAAGAAAACTGCAAAAGAAGTCTCAATTATTTGGATTGCTACATCTTCCTTGATTGTGCAATGCTTTAGTTTCTGTTTGTTTCCCCAACCTCTTTCTCCTGTTGCATCCAAACAAACAAACCACCACCACCACCAAAAACCCGGTAATACTTAACAGTTTTTGGTTGTTGTTGTTATATTCTTGGGCTAATCTTTGAAATATTAGACTAAATAAAATCAGGATTAATGTTTTGTCTCCCTACTGTACTTGGGATATATTGTATGAGTGTATAAAAGAAAAAGAATGCTTGCCTCTTGGTATATTTTGAAAAACCTTATTTTTTCTAATATGAAATACATAGTTGTTCTTTTTTTTTTTTTTGGTGTGCGTATTTGTGTGTGTGTGTGATCTACCCAAGTGGTTAAAAACCAATACCTAGAAGTTAAGTTGTAGAGAGTCTATGAAATTGAATGCAGTTATAGGAAATATCAAACAGACCCTAATGTAATCTCCTCAGACATGTCACACTCCTGAAGTCAGGTATGGAGGGAGGGAGGGATTTACAAATTGTTATCATCCAAAACAAGAAGAGAGTATTTAAGAAGAAAATAATTCTGGAGACTCACAAATTCTACATTATGCTCCCTTTGTTTCTTGTGATATAGATGCATTATTGGAGGAACTGGAACGTTCTACCCTCCAGGACAGTGATGCATATGCAAAGCCTGTTTCTTGTCACCCAGATCAGCAATCCAAACAGGAGAGCAAGCTTCCCGAAAGTCCAAAAACCTTGTCATCTCAGAGTCACACAAGTCCCTTGAAGGTAACATTTCATCTTTTGTAGTATTGTAGACAATATTTGATTGCACTTCTGAAAGTTAATTGTATCCCACTTATATTAAAGGAGACACATATATTCAGGATAGAAGAAAGTATCAGTTTAGTATTAATTTAAAGATAGTTGCTTTTGGAAAGAGGAGAATCGAGAAAATGACCATAGAATATGTCTTTGAATTTTTTTTCTTTTAGTAAAGGTACAGTAGCGTAATATTGCCTCATTCATGCTGGTTATTGTTATGTTGCTTCCTGGCTACCAGAACTGCCATGTTACAGTGTGACTACAGTCACACCCAGTAAGATCAGAGATCACTGGGTAGTTTAGACAAATCTTTGGGAGTGACTTACAGCAGTTACTTCATTGATCTTTTCTGCTGGATAGATTCAGAAATTGTTTTCATCTAGCTAGATAGTGAAGCTCTTAGCAGGCACCATGAAGAAACTAAATCTTCCAGAAATAATTTATTTTAAAGCCCAGAAATCTGGTGTTTTAATTCATGATTAAGCGTTAAAGCTATCAAGTTTGTATTTGCTGAGGTGTGTATTCTCTTCCTTTGGATCAGTATGCACAAAGCTTTATTATAAATAATGCTTACTTAATGAGAATGCAATTAGTATAAGAGACACTGAGTGGATGTTCTTCATAGCTGGTATTTATAAACTATAATGTTCTGATTCCTTCTTGGGTACTCATATAGAATGTGCATCCCAGAACTGGAATTTGAATGCAGGAATAGGTAGTTTCCAACTTCTCTTGAGACTGCTTATCTGACTCTTTACTAGAGAGTGTTTGTTTGCTCAAAGTCTTAAACTACAGCCATAGCATCCTAATGTTCTCCTGCATAGACACTTGCACTTTATTATTTCATAGGAGCCTCATAGAGCCTTGTCTTAAGAGAGACCATGACATTCTTGTACCCTCACTATGGCAGTGGTTTCCTATCATTTGCAGTAAAAGCCACAATGTTGGCACTGATCTTTGTGGATGACCACATCTTTGTTTGCCTGCAATAGACCTTAGCTTTTGCTTATTTTCCTGACTTCTCATTAATTTCCTTTGATGTAACATTTTCAGTTGATTTTGAAGTTTTATTATTAGTATTTGCATTAGCATATTAATATGATTATGACTAATACCAAAAGGTGACTAATAATGACTCTTTCTGATCTTGTTCGGACAAAACCTCAGTAATGTCACCCTTTCATGGCAGTATTCAGGGAGATGACTATGAAGTCTGAGCGTGCAAACATAAGCTAACTTCTGTGGTTTAGGTGGTAGCAGAAGAAACCCGCTGACCACTTGGTATGCTGCCAGTCATATCCTGCTGTGGTCCATGTGATGTATACATGGAACATCTGGGTACAGTAAATAATAAGGGGATCATGGTTAGTGACATAAAGTTGATGTTCAGGAAATAGGATTTAGTATTCTGTCATCACAAATACTATATTGTAAACATTATTCAAGCATTTTGTATGTGTAAATTCCTCAGTGTTTTATTTTTGTTAGCACTTAAGAAATCTTAATATTACTCGTTTGTCACTTGGCTTAAAACAGAGCAGAAACAAAATCATTAGGTTTTATTTTCTCAAAGCAGTTATGAGGACTGTGTAATTTGTAAAAAACATTTTTTGATGTTTTCCAGTCACTGTGGGAATGGAGTAGAGCTGTTACTATTCTTCTAAATATTAGGAGACACAAAAAAAGTGAAGAAGAATTAGCATGTACTTTAGATTTAATACTTAATTTTTGAAGCACGTTTCTGAAGATGACAAACCATGCACAGCTACAGGAAATATATTTGCAGATCACTGTGAAATACACATTTCCACTTCTAGCATACCACTCTTGTAAACATTTTTTGCTTGTTTTCAGTTTTACATTTTCATCTGCTTATAAGTAAAGTGGATGGGGTAGATTATCTTTGAAAACCATCAAAAATTTCAGTCTTGAGTCACTGTCATTAGAGGTGTTGGTTAGAAAATTAGAGCATTATCAGCTCTTTGATTTATTTTTCACTCAACGTACAGCATCAAAATAAAACTCTGGAAGTTAATTTTCCTGTTAAAAATAAAACAAGCAACATTACTAATGTCAGTCCAGTGAGTTGAAAAATTATTGAAGACAGCAAAATCTTCTGGTAAGAATAAGAAAACAGACTGTTAGTAGAACACAGCATCATGGTAATATGTTCTTACCAGTTTAAATCCAACAGAGCAGAAATGAATTTGGACCTTGTGAAGTGCACAGAATTCTTGACTTCATCCAAACAAATAACAGCATTCTGCTATTACGACCAAAATTGTCAAGACTGGCAAATGTCATGCTAGTCATTTTTTCCTAGGAGTGACAAGAAATTCAAAGCAACATCTACAGCTATATTAATTATCTAGATATGTTGGGAATGCTCTCTGGGTTTATAATATCCCACCCTTATTTCATAAGGCATAAGGTGCACTGTGTGCAAAATCAGCTGGAGAGCTGTAATCAGATTATTCAATCAATATAAAAGGAAAACGTGCTTCTTAACAATCTGCAATCATGTTTAATTGAGTTTAAGACAAGGAAGCAGCTCCATTTTCCCCTAGCTTATACCAAGATATGAGAGCTCATGTGGCTCAATTGTTTAATTTGAAAATGTGATTCTAAAACATCTTGACTTTGATAGATTATTGGCTTTATATTCTTGGATAAATTTATAAACCAACAGGTAATAGTATAATGGAAGACAATGATTTTGGTCTTACCCATCCCTTACAAAATACATTAAAAAGAATCACAAATAGAGACAACTTCATGGTATTATTAGAATATTAATGGAGAAAGATGCTGTGAATAGAGGTGGCTAAGCAAAGACACATGGGAATATTGTCTTGGACAAAGGAGAAGGGAGAAAGCCTGAGGGCGGGCAAGAATACAAGAGAGGTAATGGGATGGAAAGAAAACAAATACTGCATTTTACATCATTTATATCACTGATGTATTCTATACATGATTTAAAGACAAAAGACAGATTTGTGGAGTGGAATTGACCAGAGGGAGGGTGAAGGGGACACAAGGAGGGTGGTGGGAAGGCAAATATAATCATAGTACATTAATATTCATGTATGAAAATGTCCTAGTGAACTCCATTATTTTATGTACTAATAAAATTAATTAAAAGGTATTTTCCTGAATGTCTTTACACATTTTAGTAGAGAAAACAGAATTTAGAACTTGCTCCACAGAACAGAATGTGCCCTGAATGTTCAGCTTCATCAGCATTAGAAAGATGACATCTCTACACTATGCCCCAGAGAAAAGCCCAAGTTAAAGGGAACAGCAGTCTCTAATCCACAAACCTAAAATGCAGCTTTGGAAAACATGAATTCAAAAGTGACAGCGCTACATATTTTGTTTTTTTAAAAAAATCAACATTTTAAAGGAAAATTCCTAAATCAAAATGTTAGAGCCAATAATAGCCAAGTTACCCAATTAAAGCAAGTGACTATATGTTGAGAGTAATTGTTTTCTTATGTTGTTTACGATGTATAATAATAATAATAATAATAACAACAACCACAACACTAAAGACTGGCTGCAAGCTTGCTATTTGCCTCAGTTTTTCAAGTGCTGTGATTAAGGCATAAAGGCGTGAGCCACCACACCCTGACTTTGATTAGAATGATGTTATAGGTCTACCAATACAATACAACCAAGTTGTTTGCTAGGGATTTTACTTCATTAGGAAACTATGAAACATATATTTGCAATATCAGTACTAATGAAGATGAGATAGGAGCTTGAGTTCTGAACTAGATTACAGTCTGTCTCTCTCTTCCTAACTCCCTCCCTTCTTCCCTCCCTCCATCTTCTGTCCCCTCTTTAAAAATTTAAATGTATTAAATTAAATACATTGAATTAATTCTGAAACCTCCTTTCCCTTATAAGTATCTCAGTTTGAGCTGAATATATGTGTGATTACCACTTGCAGATCTAGCCCCCTTCCCTGCTTTACTGCACAGACTACACAGGCTTCCTTGTTCCCATTTATTCTTTGCACATGGATAACATTACCCTGATACCTGATTGCTTTCCTTGCTTCCTGTAAGTGATTTCTCAAGTGATGTCTACTAAGTGAGATTTTCTCTGTCATTGCCTTTATAACCACTACTATATCCACACTTCTTATTTGCTATTCTTTGATTAGGTTTTATATCAATTTCTTGCCAATAGGCTATAAGCTCTGGAGTATTTAGTTTTTGTTTTCTTAAGTTGGGTGTCAAGTAAGCTAGGCTGACTTCAAGTTCACTGTGTAGGGAAAAATGAGTTTAAATTCTTGATCCTGTGTTCAGCTCCCAAGTGTTGGCATACCAGTATTACACCACAACACCAGGTTTATACAGTGCTAGGATTAGAATCCAGGGCCTTGTGGATGATAGGTAAATACTCCTCCATTTACATTCCCCAGATCATTTGGTTTTACTGTGATTGTTTTATTTTGTGGATTTGGGGATAATATCTTAACCCTGGAATATGTCAGTTACTCAGTAAGTATCTGTTCAGTGAATAAATAGATGAATCTCTGTCTAGCCACATCTTTGGTTGCTACATTATTACCTTTCTTTTTTTTTTAATTTATTTATTAAAGATTTCTGTCTCTTCCCCACCGCCGCCTCCCCTTTCCCTCCCCCTCCCCCAATCAAGTCCCCCTCCCTCGTCAGCCCAAAAAGCAATCAGGGTTCTCTGCCCTGTGGGAAGTCCAAGGACCACCCACCTCCATCCAGGTCTAGTAAGGTGAGCATCCACGAATCTGCCTAGGCTCCCACGAAACCAATCTGAAAAAGCCTGGGTCAAAACTGGTCTCGCTGAACATAGCGGACAAGGAGGACTACTGAGACCTCATTATTACCTTTCTTAAGGCAAGTTTGTGTTACAGTCTTCCCCTAGGCACCCTTGTGTTTAAAGTGCTTTTCCCCGAGCCATCATATTTTATGCTTCCTATCTGAGGATGATACATCTCTTTATAGCTTTGTTTTTAAGGCAGGGAGGGTAGTACTTGTTCAGGCGCCAACTTCTGTTTATAATTTGGTTTTGCTCTGCATGATAGAAGATAATCCTGCCTTTGGAAACACTTAAACAATATATGAGTTATTACTTTTATTGCTTATTATTATTATTAGCTTTGAGACAAGGTCTTGATGTTGTTTCCAGACTAATCTCCTACTCATGCTTCTCCTCAGCCTCCCAAGTAGCTTGAATTACAAGTGTGCACCCCTATGCCATTCTAGTTATCTCCTTTGGAAACTAAAAACCTCCTCCCTCTCTGTTTTTGATAAGCAACAACATTCTAATAAACATGTCATTCTTCGCTTTTTTCTGTCATGTATGTCTTAGGTGCAGCTCGTGTATACAACCAATATTCAGGAGCCCAATGTCTACAGGTATGCTTTGGTTTCTAATAAATAATTTCAGAATTAAAAGTTATTAGGTAATTTATTAAAATTACAACATTTTGGTTTGTAAAGATTATTATTGGACTTTCTCCATAGTATGTCTCTTGCCAGAGCCTTTACACAGATTCAGAACCCTTCTAAGCTGACTTGGCAGCTTCTCAATGTATCTTTCCTCCAGACAGGTGTCCAGACTTGGGGGGAGGTCTCTGTATTTTCCTTACCACCTGAAAAGAATAAAAAGTCCCAGAGTCAGAACAGTGTTTTGACACTTCAGTTCTACGTATCATGCAACAAGTGCTCAAAAGAGAAAATACACCTGAAAAAAACTTAAGCAAGGGTTCAACAATGTCAATACCAGGACCAGGGCTACATGAAGACAACAAGGGTCGGTCCATCACAGACAAATGAGTGCACACTTCTACTTTTTAGATCTACTTGAAATTTATTTAGGTGGAAGGAGGGTATCCCTTTCATAAAATGCTGTGAGATATCTTTCTGTACATTGTGAATATGCATTGCTTTCAATAAAGTTTCTTTGGCCTATGATTGAGCCAGGTATAGAAATCTATGCAGAGATACAGAAAAGAAGGTCAGAGTCTGGCTCCATTCTGCTCTCCAAGGAAAAACATTCCAATAGACTGGTAATGCCACAGCCATGTGGCAATACTTAGATTAATAGAAAATTAATTTAAATGTAAGAGGTAGCTAGTAATAAGCCTGAGCTATTGGCCAAACATTTATAATTAATATTAAACCTCTGAGTGGTTATTTTAAAAGTGGCTGTGGGACTCGGTGGCACAGAAAGCCTTCATTTACAATAAAAGTTAGACATGAAATAGATTAATTTGCTAAATCATTTTTCTAGTCAAAGCAGAACCAGTAGTTATAACAAACAAAAGACAGAAAGGCCACCTCTTTTGTGTCTCTCTATTTAAAAAATAGGCTCTCTTTTAAGGATTTGTGCTTGACACAGAGTGCTACACTTCATTATTTCATAATCATAGCACATAGAGCACATGGAAGGCTAAAACAGGGAAATGACATGAGGTACATGAAGTCATTTAAAACTTCCCAGTTGGGATCTCTTTTGTGTTGGTTTGTTTTTCGAGACAGGGTTTCTCTGTCGTGCATAGTAGGAAAATGCAGGGTACTTGCCCTGATCCTGGTCCTTGACTTTTCAGTGTTTCTATCAGCAGCTGCATCTCTGTCATCTGGAGCTTGACAGCCTGCTGAGCTCTGATGATGATGTCATGTATTTTGTTCTTTTAGCTTAGGGGTGGTGATGACTTGCAGCTGTAGGTTTCTGGTAATCCCAGTGTCTTCTGTTTTGCGTATTAGCTCTCTCCTTATCTTTATAATTGATTTTCTCTACAAATTCCATTTGTTTACTCAATCTTGCTTATATTTTCTGGATTGCAGTACTTTGGTATACTATCATTACCAAGCTATACCTACAATGGCTGTGTGTGGGGGAGGATGATATAAAATCCATCCATAACTATGTGAAACTTCTATAAATTTCCAAGGTAGTTGTAATTCCCAGCCATGAACCGACTGCTAAACTGAGAAGCTAGATTCCCACATCTGTTCCCAGCATGTACTCTTGTTTACATAGATGAGGTGCACATTGCTCTCAGAAATCCTTGAAAGTGTGCTTTGTAGTGACTGTGACTGCAGTACTGGATGTTTCTAAGCACTGCACATCAATAGTAACATGGCAGTAGTTTCTATCTGTTACACGAGCAAAAGTAGCCGGTCTGCTAATGAGGAGGAAGAGTTCATGAAATATAACAGAGTTAAACAAAGGAGAACTCAGGATAATGAAGCTCCTTTGTTGGGAAGTATACACTCTGTATATTCCTTCAAATATGTGTGTTGTGATCTGTATTTTTAAAGCTATGAATCACAAAGTAACTTGTGGCTCATGACATAGCAAAGCACCATAAATATTGAATGAAACATATGGATATTGCTTGAAGACATTGGTTTGTTTATTAACTATCTGGGTCAGTTGGGTCAGTTTGAGTTAGTAACTTAATACTTTGTAAAACTCTGTTAAAGATTTTGTAAAGTATCCCTATTCATGCAGTGCTTTCTGTGCTGTTCAAGAAATACACATCCGAAGCCCTTTAGTAGAAATGGTGGAAGACACAAGAAGAGCAAAGTAGAGAATTCAAATGTAGGCTCGCTCTGATCAAATGACACCAATGAGAAGTGCTTTTTTGACTTCTGTCCTTAATGCAACACTGATGAGTTATTGGTGATTTTGAGATTATTATTAATGTGCTTAAGCTTATATAATGAAGCAGATGAACAAAATTTTAAATTTAGTAGTAATCTCATATATGCACAATTTTATTACCTATAAACCCCAACTTGTACATTAGATTTCTAGACTCATTTCTGCTACTTTGCAAACTCTGACTTATATTTCATTTCTTGTCCACTTTCTCACTTCTAAAAACCATTTTTCTATTATTTAATCTTTTCCATTCTATATATATGCTTATAAGTACAATCGTGATGTTTTATGTTTTTACCTTATTTCCTTTGGTACAATGTCCTTTAAGCTTATCTATGTTGAATTAAATATCAAGATTTCTTTCTTCTCTAAGATTGAATTATATTCCAGTGTCTATATCATCCGTATCAGTTTAACTTTCCTAACTCATTCATTCATTCATGCAGAGAGACTTTGGTTATTTCCATATCTTGAAGATGTAAATAACACTATAGGGGACATAGGATCACAGAATTCTTTATAGTATAT
>NW_026067909.1:21253488-21297516 GCF_014885135.2 Alexandromys fortis
ATATTTTTTTTTTTTCCTTCACAGAAGAGGGACTGCTGGGTCATATGATAGTTCTAGTTTTCATTGTCTTGGAAAGACTTCATATAGTTTCTCAGGGTGACTACACCGACCTGCAAAGCACTGGTAGATTACATTGCTTTCCTTTCTCTATTCTTTTTATGGACTTTGCTCCATGCTGTGGTGAGTGTAAAGTGGTATCTTGTAGTAACTTTGATTTGGATTTTCCTGAAAATTAGTGAGGTTGAGCACCTTTTTGTATACTGGATGACTGGTAGTTATTTTTAGAGGAGTGTTTATTCATATCTCTTGGTTACCTATAAAACTTTTATTGCATATGACTTATAATTTTAAAATTTTCTATTAAAATGCTAGCTATGGCTTTAAAGCTCTGTTTTAAGGTTGCCTGGAATCTAGAAATTGGAGACATGTCTAGCACTTTCCTTCATACACTTGAGAACAAATAGGTTATTTATTTATTTAGGTGGTCAAGAAGAAACAGATACACAATGCAGAGAGGCTTTATTTAAACATTTAGAGTAGCAGCTATTTTTAAAATACTCCCTGTCTCTGATTTTTAGATTCATGTCAAATAGGTTAGTAGGTAAAATCGTATTCTCTGATACTTATATGGGACTTAATATTTATTTGAGTTTTTATATGTTAATATAACTTTTTTCTTCTGTCTGTAGTGAGGTCCAAGAGCCAAAAGAATCAGTACCACCTCCTAAAACCTCAGCAGCTGCTCAGCTGGATGAGCTCATGGCCCACCTGAGTGAAATGCAGTCCAAGGTGGGTACAGTGTGGGACATAAAGTCTGGGTTCCAGAGAGGCACCGAGTTAGCATGGTAGTGGTCAGTCTCTTATCCTCTGCTTGGGAATTCTAAGGTGGTGTTCATTTTCCTAGATTAAATTTAATTCAGCAGAGAAAATCATTTGGACATTAATGGTGACATGGTATAGGCCTTGATATGGAAGAGATTGGGGTATTTATGGTATAGCCAGTCATAAAACTCTGCAATGGTTTTAGAATAAAAGGTTGGTGATTTTCCAAAATGAGCAGAGCACAGCCCAGGGATTTTGAAAGGTTAATCAGATTTTGTCAGAGCAGTTGTGATGGGATTTAGGATGGACACAGAATGGTAAGGATTGGAGAGATCCCTAAGGCAAAGGCTCCCCTGGAGGCATGATGATGCAGAGGTCTAGTAAACATGTGTGCCTGAGGAGGACAGAGGTCAGGAGGCTGAGACAGAGCGAGCGAGGCCAAAGGAAGAAAGATGAGTTTTGAGACCATACTGAGATAAAATTAGCTCTTTTTTCTTGTCTGTAAAATGAAAATATCAGACTGACAGAGAGCAGAAATCAGATCAGGAGTCTTAAGCATTTATCAAGGACACAGATCTAGAATCCTTAACACAGAGAATCCAGCCTTTTAAAATCTGGTTGCATGTTAAGGGGCATACTCATGGAATCAGTATGAAATATTTAAGGCAGACTGTTAAAGTGTGTATGATAGAAGAGTACAGGACGGTACAGCATGGGACTCCCACGTCACACATGGTGCCTAGCACACAGTGAGGAAGTCATACACAGTTGTTGGAGGGACAGATGAATAAACGTCACAAACAAGGCTCTCTATTGGCGAATACTCTGTAGTTAGCTAACATCTACACTAAAGTTGAGAGTATTGACTGTGCTGCACACTTGATGATGCTAGAAAAACAAATTAGGAAATTTATAATGTTTCTTCTTAAATTATGTCCTGGTGTGTTTATATTTTAACTTAAAATGTATATTTTAAAACTAAACAATGCATATACATTGCACAAAATCAAAAGTACAAAAATGTTTGTAGTGAACAAGGTCCATCATTTGTCCCAGATAGTCCTATATTGCCCCCTGCAGGTCATCAGTATGTACTGCATTTTATGTATGTATCTGGAAATGTTTTGGAATATGTAAGCAAAGAGACGTAGATGTAGAGAATATACAGTTATATTTTTACTTAGTTATTTTTCAAATTTTTCAAATGTAAAATTAATTATTTTTGGTACCTCTGGACATTGATCTTTTGGATAGATACCTCTCTGTAGTGAGAAGGCCACTTGTTTGTTCCCGGCTACCCAGCCCCTAAATAATCACATAGAAACTTATTTAAATCACTGCTTGGCCCATTAGCTCTAGCTTCTTATTGGCTAACTCTTGCATGTGTATTTTAACCCATCTCCATTAATCTTAATCTGTGTATCTACACGTGACTGTGGCTTACTGGGTAAAATTCTGTCCTGTCTGTCTCTGCCAACAGCTCCATGGCTTCCCCCTAAACTCTGTCTCCTTTCTCCCAGGATTAAGTTTAGTTTCCCCACCTACCTCTATTCCCTGTGCAGGCACAAGACAGTTTCTTTATTAACCAATGATATTCATAGCATACACATCACCTCTCAAACACTATCTTCCATTATATAAAGGGAAGGAAAGAAATATGTTTGAGGATAAATTTTTTAAGGGAAATTACCATAATGAGTTGTAAAATAATGTGAAGATTTTATAGACAGTAATGATTGAATAACTAGAGAAAGCAGATATTAGCAGAACTATCCAGGAGAATATTGGGAACCTGCCTGCTCCAACAAGAAGGCTTTTAACTGTGAAATAGAAAATGAGATTGGGAAGACATTAATTAGTAGGTGTGAAACTGTGACTATCCATTTGATTATAAAAAAATCGATGGGTAGGCAGTGGATCTGTTTGAGACACTATTTATTTGAGCAGATAAACATTGGAAAGGACATGAAATGATGGAGGAAAAAAAGGCTTTTGTGTGTGTGTGTGTCTGTGTACAACTGATGAGTGATTTATAATAACAAGTTTGGATCTATCTTCTAATAATGTAATCTCATTACCTTCTCTGTTAACACTGTCTTTAAACATTGTACAAATCATTTCAAAGTAGTATAGCATAACTAATAAAAACCCAGAGACATATATTGGGGTTCAAACTGAAAGATCAGAGAAGTAAAGCAGCCAACCGCTAGAGAGCTCTTACTTCTACAAAATCTTCAGACTGAAAGAGAGCGAGTTCCTGTCTCATCTCACCTTATATTCCTCTCTAGTGCTGGGATTAAAGGCATGCACCACCACTTTCTGGCCTCTATGGCTAACTAATGTGGCTGCTGCTGGGAATAAAGATGTGTGTCACCACCATCTGGCCTGTATGGCTGACTATTGTGGCTACTTTGCACTCTGATCTTCAGGCGAACTTTGTTTATGAAAACACAAGTGAAATGTCACTATAAAGTGTTGCACATCTGCTTCCCTCTACTCATAGAATAAAAATTCCATGAGGCTAGAAACTTGGTATGCTTATATACTGCTTAATAGCAAGTTCTAGAATGCAGACTGTGACAAATTAGGTGCTTGACAATTAATAAATGAATAAAAGAAAGAGATGACTAATATTCATCTGGGGTCAGGTCATTGTAAGAGCTACAAAAATATAATCTTTTTATACTCAATTTTTTCATTAGACAGAGGATTTACAAATCAATGATAAATGATCAAATTTCATTTCACTCAAGGAATTTAAAATGATATGGAAATAAAAGTATTTTTATTTATGTTCATGTTGGATGTCTCCAGTTCCTTGAAGAAAAGTTAGGGAAAGACAAGATCAGACATTAGAAGTATAGGAATAGGTTGTATACAACAAATGCCAAGAAGAATAAAGGTCTGTACAGACTGATTTCTATTCATGGTTCTTTCCTTGTCCAAGGTTTCAGTGACAGCAGATGCCAGCAGGAAACCCTCACCAGACAAACAGGATCACAAGGCATCGTTGGACTCAATGCTTGGGGGTTTGGAACAGGAACTACAAGATCTTGGGATTGCCACCGTGCCCAAGGGCCACTGTGCTTCCTGCGAAAAGCCAATTGCTGGGAAGGTAGGGTAATCCAGGATGTTGGTCCAATCAGTCTGTGTCTGTGGGTGTCCAAGAATGGCCTTTTCTTTGTATTCTAAGATATTTTAATTTTTTGTTAACAACCACTGATGGCTTATATTATTCTGGATCCTAAGTTAAGTGATTTATTAGTATTTCTACAGTTAGTAGTTTAATCAATCTTTTAAGGAGATTTTATTATCATATCTTTTGCAAAAACAAGGAGGTCAAGCGCTCAGAGACGTTGCTTGGAAAGATCAAAGTCTAGTAAGAAAGAAGCAAAGGGAACATTTGAGTTGAGGATGGTCTGCCTTCTGAGTTTGAATTCCTAATCACTTTTATTCACTGCCATTTCTGAGATGACCTTTCAAACTGCTTTCTCTCTTCAGACATTTCTTCAGACTAACTCTGAACCATTATTACCAAATCCACAGCGCAGGGCTTTCCAATTTGATTCTGGAAGGATGCGAGGCAAGGTGTGCAGAGACTCAGAGCTGAGAAGTAAATTCTGCTTGGCTTCTTGATTAATCAGCATGGCAGGTCCCTTTTACTATTCTTTTAAGCATGGTTGCAGATGTCTTTAATGTAACCTAGGTTTTCCCAGGAGGTCTTGTCTAATGGAATGCAGCATGCAGAGTGCCCTCTAGAGGTGCATTCTGCTGCACTGCCATGCCAGGCTCTGTGGTATCCCTAGGTGATCCATGCTCTGGGGCAATCCTGGCACCCAGAGCACTTCATTTGCAATCACTGCAAGGAGGAGATTGGCTCCAGTCCCTTCTTTGAACGGAATGGCCTGGCCTACTGTTCCAAGGACTACCACCACCTGTTCTCTCCACGTTGTGCCTACTGTGCTGCTCCCATCATGGATGTGAGTAACTCCCCAGCCCTGTCAGCTTTCATGTAGT
The DNA here is from genome assembly GCF_014885135.2 of Alexandromys fortis. Taxonomy (NCBI): domain Eukaryota; kingdom Metazoa; phylum Chordata; class Mammalia; order Rodentia; family Cricetidae; genus Alexandromys; species Alexandromys fortis. The sequence goes on from NW_026067909.1 coordinate 21,258,328, forward strand.
ATCTGATTACTTATGAAGAGCAATGGCCCTGTTTTACAACTCTGGAGCCTTCTAATACCTCTCCATGTGTGCCGTTTCCAGAAAGTGCTGACAGCAATGAACCAGACATGGCACCCAGAGCACTTCTTCTGCTCTCACTGTGGAGAGGTGTTTGGTGCAGAAGGTAAGTGGGAGGCTACGACTGCAGGCTGAGAGCTGGGAAGGCCAGCAGCACTCTTCCTTGGCATTGCTGTCTGCTTAGTTTCTGTTCTCAGCACTGCCGCTTAGAAGTCAGTTTCATGCCTAGATGTTGTCTCTTTACTTTTCCCTATCATTACTACTTTTGCTTTAAATTGATTTTTTTTTTAAATTAAAGAAGTGGAAATCCATCATTTAAAAACAGATTGTACCTCTGGAGATGGCTTGGCAGGGGAAGCCCTTGCTGCACATTTATGAAGAAGACTTGAATCTGCTTAAAAGCTAGGGCTGGTAGCACAAGTCTGTGTTCCTTCCAAAGATGTGAGGTTTCTAAGGACAATCCTTAGAAACTTGCAGGGCAGCTAGCCTAATGCACACAGTGCAGACAGAAGAGACTGTCTCGAACATGGAAGGAAAGGACTGAACCAGAAGTTGTCGTTACCTCTACACATGAATTATGGCATATGTAACCAACATGCAAAGACACATACATACCCCCTCTCCCACACACAATGTGTCACTGTTACTTACAAGTATGAACCAATTTTTTCCCTTGGAATTAAAATTTGAGTTGCTTTCTTCTAGTTTAGTTTACACTATACTTACCACTAATTTACCTGATAGAACCATAAAATCCTTATCAAAATAGTCAGCTGCATCTGCTAATAAGCCTGATCCATTTTATTTTATTGATGAGTTTGCTCTAACCTGAAATGCTTTCTTCCTGCTAAGTAGCAGTCATTTTAGTTCTTTCCCCTAAATTATTCCTGGAATCTGCTGTTACTACCTTTGTCTTTAGATCCTCTATTTCCTGGACCCCACTTCTCCTTTCTTTGAATGTGTTTTGATCACTTCCTGCATGTATAATGGGCATCCTGATTACTGTAACTTCCCGCTCTAACCTCCCATCTACCTGATTTTACCTCCTTCTTCCTCCTGATAAGTACCCTTTCCACACTTTTTGTTGTTGTTGATTTTTTCTTTTTTGGTCTGATTGTTGAGACCCACTGTGTTTAACCAGGTGGGAGAGTTTCAGTGGTAGAGAAGATGTCAACTTGTCAGCCGTTCCTAATGTGCCTTTCCCCACTCCCAGTGGAGAGCTCGACTTGTTTCTTAGGTATGCTAGAGCACCCAGAGTCTCCACTAGGTAGTTTCAAATAGTCCCTGTGTTTTGTGACATGATGGGGCATCAGCTCATCCAATAGCTTTTCAGACTTGAGCCAGTCCTGTCTAAACTTGAGAAGTACTTTGAATTCAGGTACTGGGAGAGCTCATGCTGATGACCGCAGCAGTGAAAGTGGATATCCCTTCCAGCCTTAGATCTGTCATGTTAGAGGCCACTCTTGTACTTTACATTATAAAAACAAACAAACAAAGCAGCAACCACCAGAAAAATCCTTACTAATATTTCATACTGTCATCTCCTTTCTTTTTCTCATTTTCTTTGTGATTCTTTCATAACATAAATAATTCCTTACATGTTTTTATTCTGTCACTGCCCTTGAGTTGCCTCAACATAGAATTATAGGAATTGTATATTAATATACAGTGGGAAATGTTTGCATTCCTAATTCTTAGGACTGTGTTCAGCTTCCATAATTGAGGTTTCCATTAAGCCTTTATTTTCATTTTGTATACTACCCAAATTTTTATTGCATTTTTATTTTGCCTGTGAATGTGAGCGTACCATTTTATACATATGGAGGTTAGCAAACAGGGTGAGTCAGTTCTCTCCTTCTGCCTCGTGGGTCCCAATGATTGAACGTAGGTCCTCAGGCTTGGTGGTAAGTTCCTTTAGCCACTGAACCATCTCACCAGCCCTGTTTTGTCTTCTATATGTGACCCATTTTAACAGTTTGCAAGGATTTATTTTATGAATTGTCCTGACATTTTGTCCCTCTTTTATTGTTCATTTTGGTTTTGGAGCATTGGAGTGCCGTGTAGCTCGGGCTGGTTTGAGGTTTACTGTTTAGGTGATGATGTCTCCCAGTCTCTTCTCTACACCTTCCAGGAACACACATGCATGTGGATGCTAGAGGGAATTTTAGGTATTATTCCTCAGGGCCATAACTACGTGTGTGTGAGTGAGTGAGAAAAGGCCTGAAGCTTGCCGAGTAGGCTTGACTCTTTTTGGAGCCCCACGATACCAACAGTCTCCCCAGTTGTGGATTACAAATGTGTGTCACTATGCCCAGTTTTTATTTGTTTGTTGTTTGCTTGCCTATTTACTTATTTGGTGGGTTCTGTCTGGGGATCTAACACAGTTCCTGGCCTTGTGTTTACAAGGCAAGCACTTCATTGACTGAGATATCATTGAAGGGATGGAAAGAATTTGAACTCAGGTCTCATTTCTGTAAGTGCCACATCACACTTTTGTTAACATATTCTAAGTACTCTTTGGCTGAGATTTAATTCTCCTGTTGCTAAGTTTCCTTACCTTCTCAGTACCAACTTATACTTTACTGGCAATAGAGTCAGACATGATAGTACCGACATAAGGCACTAACAAAGTTCTTTGTAGTGATTTGCTTGTCCATTGGAGCTTGTTCAAAGCACTTAATACGTCAAAATGATACATATTTCCTGTATCAGTAGCAATAGAAATATGAAAATTAATTAGACTAAATTAATAAATAGCCATTAAATGAATACTGTCTGATGGAGAATTCTTTGCTCTAAGCTTAACAGCCATCCTCTTCATCTGAGCAGGGGTGGCTACCTACATGAGACGTTCATTGAGTTTATTGACTATAGATATTCCTTCATAGAATAAAGGGCTAACTGGCCAACTGAATGTGATTCTGCTCTAGTGTGGTACATGGTCTCATGTTCTCAAGAGGTGCTAGAGCATACAGCATATTTAACGTTAGTGGAAGAGGAAACTCTGTGCTGCTGTACTAAAGTTGTTATCCATGTTCAGGGAGGCTATCTGGTGGTGTGGCTGCTTTGGGATTACCCATACTCTATAAACACAATGAACTCAATGATTCCCTAAGTTGGACTTTTGTGAAATCATACTTTGGCTTATCTTTGATGACCTATAAGGAGAGGGTGAACAGCACCATCTATTGATAATTATGTTGTAGAAATTGCCTGGAAACAGGAAAGGGAATATTTGAAGAACAGCCATAGTTGCATACAAAAGAAAAATGCCCAACCCTTAAGGATAACTAGTTGTTCTTGAGTTGGGCTCATCCTAATCTGATGGTTCACTGGTTCATGATGATATGAAATAAACATGAAATTACACTGAAAACATATATTAATAGAGGCAATGGCAATGGAGCCATTTACTACTTAGAAGTTCCTTTTGGGTTATAGTCATGTTCTTTTTCCTGGCTTTCTCATAAATGGGTCCACTGTCATATGGTCAGTTCATTAATTAGATAGCATCCTGACTTTTATTCCAGGACACAGACACATAAAGAGTTTTGATAATAACAGTTAAATGGAACCTCCTGGGAAATTAAATTCATCTGCATTTTTCTTCAGTTCGGAGAATCCCTCTTTAAGGCTAAAGTTTTTAAATGCATTGGCCCTTAGCGTTTTTTCCTAGGGACCTATGTCCTCAGTGCTTCCCATCTTTCTTTTTAATTGTTCATTATCTCGGCCATGCAGGTGCTCTTTGATTTCCCCTGTGGCTAAGAGACACTGGAGTGAAAACACTCTCCCATGTCTCTGTGGTAACTTTTAATTGTCAGTGTCTTTCATTCATTCTCTTGAGGTAATTGGCCCCTGAGCGAGCCTTCAGGACAGTGCAGAAACTTTTCCAATTTAGGGGGTTACTATGCACAGAAACATTATAGCAATTTTGGTGGATAGATTGCTTTGATTCCCCTCCTGAGACTCACCCAAGTAGAAATGGAGAGTGTTACTCTCCTACTGTCTCACTCTGGAGACCAACTGCTCTGCAGATTCCTAAATGGGGTTCATACCTAGGTTAGGGAGTATGTCTTGCAGCTTTCTTAAGAAATACCAACTTATATCACTTGTTAAGAATGCAAAATCTTTAGTGCCATAAATAAAAAAAAATTGGGGGGGGTGGGGAGAGGAGGGAAGACCTAGCAATCCGCATTTTAACAAATTTTCAGGTGAGTGAGACATGCTGGAGTGAAAAAGAATTCTGTTTTACTCCAAAAGATACCTGTGGGTATTTCTTTCCTTAAGTAGTGATGATGGCGGTGTGGGGTTGACATTCACTTTACCTGAAACAGACTCTAGATATCTTCTCAATGGGTCAGAAGAAAAAGAGAAAAGTAGAGTAAGCTTTCTGAGTCTGTGGGGTTCAAAGAATAACACAGGACAGATATGAAATTGCTAGGTTGGATTCTTAGATCCCTAGGCCTTACGATTCTGACAACTTACCCATTTTTGTTTTAGAGAAAACATAATTGAGTGAAGCAAGCTCCATCCAACAGTGACAAGAACGAAAGATGGAAAGAACAGCCATGGGATTTAGGTCCTACTCTGATATCCTATTACAGTTTTGTGATCTGGCTACTATGATCACAGGACCTTTCTAGAATCTTCCTGGAGTAGACAGCTTGAACAACCCACTAAACACACTTTGTTTCATACCACTAGGCTGGTGAGGCACAGGGTGGCTTCTCATGTGTATACAGTTTTGGTTAGGATATTTGCACTTAGTTGATCTATCAGTTTCCATGGAAAGGTCAAGTTTTGGATGCATTTAAGTTAGAGGTGGGATGTGAGTTTTCTCTCCTCCACTGACTAGTTAACTATGGATAACTTATCAAGGTTAATTACTATTTAGTGTTATCTTATTTTAAAGTATTTTAAACATTGTGTGTGGGGGGTAATGGTAGCAAGACCAATGGCATCTAGTTTCTCTCAGAGCTAATTTTTCAGTGAGGGAAGACAGCCTATAACAATGTTTTAAGATAAAGTAAGTGCTATGAAGATGGATTGACAGAGAAGGGCTGGGTTGATGCCAATAGAAAGGTGACCTTTTGAGCTGAATTACAGTTGTATCAGTGGCAGGAATAGAACTTAGGTCTAAGGGAACACTTTGTATCAAGGTGTTAAGGAGAAATAGTCCCTAGTACTTAGACTCTGATCCAGGTTCAATGCTAAAAGGCACCTGCATTTTGAACATGGGGATACTAAAGTTGGGAAAGGTTACAATAATGACCTTATCTCTGCTTCTAATGTAGCTTTAAAGTACTCAAAGGCTGAAACTATGAATCTTTGATTTTGTCTTTTCAGGTTTTCATGAGAAGGACAATAAGCCATATTGCCGAAAAGATTTCTTAGCCATGTTCTCACCTAAGTGTGGTGGCTGCAACCGTCCAGTGTTGGAAAACTATCTTTCAGCAATGAACACTGTCTGGCACCCAGAGTGCTTTGTGTGTGGGGTTTGTATGCTCAATTACCTTCAGTTTTAGGGAAAATCGAATCGTATTCTTCCCCAAGAGGACTAGCTGCTACATAGTGAGATAGTTTCTAGTCTAAAGTGAGGAATCCATGTTAGTTTTATTTATTTATTTAAAAAGAAAAATAGGGCTTTTGCTGGTCTGTTTTGCAATGTGTAAATCTAGCCTTTGTTCGTCAAGGACCTGAGATAAATCCTACAACTGGCAGGTAACTGTCAAGAATTTTGAAGATGAACATCTTATTTGGTGGCATTACCTCTTGATGTGCATTTCTTTTGTCTGTGTTCACTCCATCCTCAGGACTGCTTCAGCAGTTTTTCTTCTGGCTCCTTCTTTGAACTGGATGGCCGTCCATTCTGTGAACTCCATTACCACCAACGCCGAGGGACCCTCTGCTATGGCTGCGGGCAGCCCATTACTGGCCGCTGCATCAGTGCCATGGGGCACAAGTTTCATCCTGAGCACTTTGTGTGTGCTTTCTGCTTGACACAGCTGTCAAAAGGCATCTTCCGAGAGCAGAACAACAAGACCTACTGTCAACTCTGCTTCACTAAGCTCTTTCCACAGTAGTTCCCTTTGATCCGCCATCTACGTCGTGTTGCCTGAGACCAGGGCAGGGAAGAGCACACTTTGTTTCCCTGACCTTCACTCAGTGGGCTAGTAGAGTACAAAAAATGAGCAAATTAGGGAACTTCTGCATGTTACTAGGCCCATAATCTTATTTTTGAAGACATTTCTTATTATGTATTTGCATTTAGATCGAGATCATGCTATCAAGGCCCTCTGGAGGTATATTTCTTGTCACGTCCACCCTCAACCCGCAAGGATGACGCGACACCCGGAGCTCTTCTCACTGCAGTTTATTCCAGGACTTTATTCACTTTCTCTCTCTCTCTCTCTCTCTCTCTCTCTCTCTCTNCTCTCTCTCTCCTCTCTCTCCTCTCTCTCCTCTCTCTCCTCTCTCTCCTCTCTCCTCTCTCTCTGGGCAAACCTCTCCCAGCCCTTAAGTAGGCATGGGCTACCAATCCCGGATTGCCAGGTGGGCACCGCCCATAGGCCCACGCATGTGCAAGCAGCTGATGATCATTGTGTGATAATAGCATGAGTCAGGTCTTAGCCATAATTAGGAGCTGATTATCAGATGTGGCTTCATGCAGCTCGCTACAATTTGTCACGTGCACAATTCATTCCACCTCTGGTTTTCTGTTTCTCACCTTTTACCTCTACTGATGCCCCTCTCAGACCTTCAGCTGTGGGCCCCAGAATCTGACTTTTTCTTTTCTCTCAGGAGTCATGACTCTACTCTTAAGCCCTTATAGTGCCTTCCCTCAATGTTTGCTATTTTAAGAGGAAGTGTATTTTAACTGACATCTGTGTGAATAAAGCAGCTTGTGGTTTTGGTGACTCACTGTCATATTCATGTGATAGACAAATGTTTTGCTTCCTATATTATAGAACACCAGGTCCTATTGCAGCTAAATTTGTACCTCCTTTCTTCTTTCCTCGCATATAGCAGTGTAAACCCTTTTTTTAATCAGAAAAAGCTAAATGATGAGACTTATTGTTTCTAACTCTTCTCTTTAGTTTGGGCCTTTACCCATTTTACTTTTCAGACTGAAACCTTTGAATAATTACAAGGTAACAAGTCTTTTAGAATCTGTCTTCACTTTTTTTTTTTTATCTAAAAAGATCTGGTTTCCCATTAAATACCTTAAAAATACATTTCAAAAATAAAAAATGAAGGATGTGTTTCTTTCAAAACTACCTGATGGAGACAAATGACAAATGTCTGTGCATATTATCTCTAAGGAAAGATGTTATAAAAGATCAAATGAGGGTCTTTTAGTTTGGACAAGAAAGCTAAGCCACAAACAATTAATAATTGTTTTTTCAAAACACTTTAGGTTAATTTATAAAAAAAAACTTTACAAGTTACTGAAGAATCTGACCTTTTTTTTTTTTTTTAAGATCCTATTGGTTTGTTTACAGAGTAGGCTGCACATGGAGTCATGATTCTGTAAGTGAGGCACTCATTGGGCATGGTGTGCTTTGTTTTCTTACCAGAGTCTTCAAAAATAATTCTTTGACTATTTTATTATATCAGAAATCATAGTTTTTTTTTTTTTTTTTGGAATCCTAGATGCTGAGATTACAGGCAGACCCCTTTTCACTGGAAGGTGCTCCCCACAAAAAACTTAGGACCAAATGTGTTCTTTTTAGGTTGGTATGAGAATAGTACTTTTTAGAGATTAAAATGGACTAGGTAAATCTTGCCAAGATTCATTATATGTCTCCTTTGCTAGGATGAATAAAAAGGGAGTTTTGAGAGTTCAGAAGCAGTAGTGACAGCTAACTCTATGAAATAGGAACATATGTGGGAGGCCACAGAGAAAATGGAGCCATCTGGCCTTTTGTTTGGTTGGCTGAACATAACAGACGAAACAACGCACTTTCAGCTTCTCAGTGTCTTTCACTTTATCTCCACTGATGACATCAAAGCAGGTGTGAATGAGGCAGTGGTCACAGTAACTTTGGCACTTTGACAAAGTGAACTTGAGGTTTCAGTGCAAAATAAAAAAATGTTCAGGTGCAGAGTGCTTTCGTTTGTTTGAAGAACTGCCGTTTTGAGATCTTTTACAATGTAAGTATTTAAAAATATCAGAGAGTTGTCAGAACTCACAAGCATTTAGTTAAGAATAAAAGTGTCCTCCTTTCACAGTAGAGGTAGTTATGTTTGCTCCAGAAGAGATGCTGCCTCAAGACGCAGGCTTTTAACAAGAAAACAACCTTCAGGTAAATGTTCTCCTTAAGAAGCACCTGCCGACACCTAAGTGCATTATTTAAACTTACCACCTAACTTCTTTTCTTGGTTACAAGTAACTCCTAAATGTTCAAAAACATAAAACCCTTCTCCAAAGCAGTAGTTTTCCATCCTTGGCTACCTGTATACAGAAGAGAAGTTTAATTTAGAACCCTGCTGCTGAGGAGTTCCCACTTGGCCCACTATTCTGTGAAATAGTGGAGTTCTCCGGGATGATGCTTGGACAGACACAGTTGCTTTGCCTTATAAGGTTTGGTCACGTGTTCCTCTCATGGTATGTGATGCCTGTTCAATGTGTGTTCCTGTGTTTATTACTTATATGGGGAGGAAAAGTTTATTTTCTAGCTCTTATAAACAAAACTACAGTGAGTCATCCTAACTAGACTAGCATAGGTCACATTTCTATTAGTGACTATGAATTTATCCAAATTGTTGGGGGAATGGATTGTGCAGTTTGGCATGAGAGAAGCTGGAATCATTCACAGAATAGAGGCCGGATGGATTAAGAGTTCTAAAGCACACAGACTTTATGACGGTTGTGGGAACACTCAAAAACCTGGGTGCTATGGCTTAGTCTCAAACTTATATTTTCAAAGTGAACGTTTCCTTTCAGATGCCAATGGATCCGAGTCTCAGATGGTTCTCCTCGTGGTGAGCACTCTCACTTCTAAATGACCGAAGAGGAATCTATCTACCACATAATTTCCTCCAAAAGGATTCTTACCTGAAATATGATCTAATCTCTTAATCTCTTCATTATCCTAGTGTTAAATTGATTTATTAGAAATTTTTTTCTCACTTCATTAAAGACATATTCCAGAAAAACAAAACAAAAAACAAAAACAAAAAACCACAAAGTGAATACTTTAAAAATCTTAGTTTCATAGAATTTCAAAGCAAGCAAGTACGTGTTTATTCCTTGATGGTTCAGAAACAAAGGAAAGTGAAGTATGATGATGTCATGAGAAGTACATGGCAGAGGTATTGATTGCTTATAGGAACACAGCAGTAAGAAGCATCACAGGCTGGGAAGAGGCTCATTGTTAGGTGTGCCAATGTACACTTGTAATCCCAATGTTGGGAAATAGCAGAGATCAATAGATTTCTGGGGCTCTAAAGGTAGTGTAACTCAAACGGTGAGAGACTATCTTGAAAAATAATACATAAGCACATAGTACAACCTGTACATACACATACCCTGCCTCCCCCCCACCATACATAATGTCCACACAAAAGAAACTCCAAGGAAGATTTGGTTTAGGAATGTGAAAACAAAAAAAAAAAAACAAAACTTCTAGCTGAAATAAAGATGAATTGCATAGCATGCTCAGGGCTCTAGGTTTGATACCCACAACTACAAAAACAAAACAAACACATATTTAAAGATAAGGAGTGACTTCTTTTTTTCTTTTTTGTTTTTTCAAGACAGGGTTTCTCTGTAGCTCTGGAGTCTGTTCTGGAACTAGCTCTAAACTAGGCTGGCCTTGAGCCTCCTGAGTGTTGTAATTAAAGGCATGCACCACCACTGCCCAATAAGGAGTGACTTCTTTTTTTTTTAAACTTGTGTTGCCAAATTTTATTTTTATTTCTTTTTTAAATTGATTTATATTGAGCTCTACATTTTCCTCTGCTTCCCTCCCTGCCCTTCAACCCTCTCCTAAGGTCCCCATGCTCCCAATTTACTCAGGAGTGACTTCTTTTGAAGATAAGTTACAAGCCAGTCTTCAGTAAGGCCAAAAGCAAGACTCACTAAAATACAAGACTGGAAAAGCTTCTGTCTGTTCCCAAGACAAAGAAAGTTTGTACTAGATAGAATTTGCCACTAATGTAGCAGCTAAGAGCTGGGTCTCTAGAGCTCAAAAGGGAATGGAAATCTATTGAGAGCCACAGGACTGATAAATTTTGGATGAGGGGCAGGGCTTCAGGTGTGCGTTCCATACAACCTAGAATATTTCTGGTAGGCAGCAAGGACTCAAACTAATAAATTTTGGATGAGAGGCAGGGCTTCAGTTGTGCATTCCACACAACTTAGATTGTTTCTGGTAGGCAGCAAGGACTCAAACCTATCTGTAAGAAATGAGACAGTTTGTGTGAGAGGTTTCCTGCCCCAGATAGGATAACCATACAGTACCTAAATAATATCATGTGGGAAGATAGCCCCTGCATTCAGGATTCTGGAAAATTGCATAGATTTTCTCGATGAAGTAAGTCCATGTTCCCTCCCTATCTTAACACCCAATCTTTAACAAGTGGTGTATTAAAGATTTAATATTTTTGCTTGGGATAATTGCCCAATTTCAGTTAGAGCTATTTCAGATCACAGGTGCTTGACAAATATTATCAGCAATGTACAAACCAAAACTCAAAGAGGGGTTTGCTCTCTTTAAACTTTAGTTAAGAGGGGAATTTGACTTTAGACTGTAATGCATTTGTACTTTGAAGTGTTGTGGCGAGTAAGAGAATTGAGGATAGGGATGAGAAATCAAGTAGAATCATGATTTATGTTTGCTTGTGTTTTAGCTTTCCTTGACCCAAATCTTCAGTTTAGTTTGTTAATAAGGAGCCACATCCTCCACTTTAGGTATATGTAGTTTAGGGATGATTGAATCCATCTTCTGCTTGTGGAGTGGACCAGTTGCAAGTCTGACCAGAAAAGGTACTGCATTAGTAATTTTTGCCTTTGCTGTCTGTGACCAAATACTTGACAAGAACAACTTAGAGGGAAACAGGGCCTATTTTTGGCTCATGATTTGGCTCATTTTAATGGTGAAGACATAGCAGCAGGAGGATGAAGCTGCTTGTTCATATCTGGGTAGATCAGGCAGCAGAGAAAGAGGAATGCATGTTCTCAGCCAGTGTTCTCCATTTCCTTTTTCATTATTTCCTAGACTCTAGCCTAAAGAATAGCGAGGCCTACATTTAGTGTGGGCCACCCCACTAGTTAATTCCCTCTGTCAAACCTTCACGAGAAACCCTTGGTGTTTCCTAATTCCATCAGGTTGACAATATAAATTAATTACTGTTCCCCTCTACTGAGAATTTGCTCAGGATAGACATGTGACTCCACAGTGACCTCCTGGTTTGAGAAAGAAGAGTTCCCACCTGTTTGATGTGCTAGTTGTGAAAATAATACAATCTCTTAATCTCCTCCCACTCTTCAACTGGCTTTGGGAGCTCAGCCCAGTGCTCCAGTATGGGTCTCTGCCTCTGTTTCCATCAGTTTCTGGATGAAGGTTCTATGGTGATATTTAAGAGATTCATCAATTTGACTACAGGGAAAGGACAGTTTGGGTACCCTCTCCTCTATTGCTTGGCCTCTTAGCTGGGGTCATCCTTGTGGATTCCTGGGAATTTTTCTGGTGCCAGGCTTCTTTCTAGCCTCATAATGGCTTCCTCAATCAAAATATCTCTTTCTTTTTTTCTCATCTCTGTCCTTACTCCATCTTAACTATCCTGTTCCCTCAAGTTCTCCTCCCCACTTCCCGTCTCCCTTTTCTTTCCTCTTTTCTTTACACCCTCCCTTCCCCCCCCCCCCTCCGTGCTCCAAATTTTGTCAGGTGATCTTGACTATTTCCCATTTCAAGGTTGATCTATATATGTTTTTCTTAGGGTTCACCTTGTTACTTAGCTTCTCTAGGATCATGTACTATAAGGGTTAATATCATTTGCTTTATAGCTAGTATCCACTTAGTAGTAGTGCAACCTCATAGCTGCTGAAAAATATCTTTATTATTTAAGCAAAGCCTGCCTGAGAAAGAAGCTAACAAAGAAGAAAGTAAAACTGAATGATGGAGAGGTTCCTTTCACTTTTAAAAGCTACCCAATTTTGCCAGATCAGCACTTTCATCCTAGACTGGAAAATCAAATTAATGAATTAATTCTTGTGCCATTTAAGCTGATTTGAATTGGTATTCTGTTACTGATAGGGTGTATGGAGCAGACATTCTGAATTTTACTAGTTTAAAGTATAATGAAGGAATGAATAAATGAAACGAACTTGGTCAATATGTATACCCACTGGCTATATATTGAATGTCTTCATAAGAATTAATAGATAGGAGGGGGGGGAAGGGAGACGGGGAGGGAAATGGGAGGCGGGGAGGAGGCGGAAATTTTTTTCAATAAAAAATTATATTAAAAAAAGAATTAATAGATAAAAATAATTTATAGTCACTGCTCTATGTTTCCTTACACTATAACAGTGAAACATGTTTTAAACATAAAGTGTACTGTGTGTTCTTTGTATATGTGGAACAAAAACTTGCCCCTCATACAATTTGCCAGCAGAGTTGAGGAATGTGTGTCAACATTATTAAAGAAAAAGAGATTCAAAAGTTTCTTGGGAGTCGTGATAATATGCCTTTCCTAGTTTTCAGTTATGGAAAGCTGTTAAATGCTATTACCTCAGCTATGCATGTATACAGTGAAAAATAGTTTTTAAAATCCTTGTATCTAATTTTCAAACAAAAAAGTTAGAAAATTACTTCTTTATTTCAAACACAGCTACATTATGGATTAGGGATACATTGGTGTTGTGAGGGGTAAATATGCCCAATATAACAGCCTTGTTCTTAAATTAAAGCTTTCAAGAGATTGAAGATGTGAAAAACATTTCTAGTGATTCTGAGAGGTGACCTTATGCACCCCTGGAAATTGAGGTATGGTGATTTCCATTATGTTCAATGACACTTAGAAAATATAACGTTCACTCTGTCGGCACTTTTTTACATGTCATATAATAATGATATAATGAGTAAGTTATATTACAGGTGCCATGTGGTACCCAGGTGTTCCATGTCCTTCTCCACTGTGTAACCCTATGGCTGTCTCTGACCACCCATCCACAACTTTTCCACAACACTCTAGATCTAGCCTGAGTCTCATAACTAGTGTTCTGGCCTGCCCATACTACCCCTGCCTGCTAGCACAAAGGAGCTTTAAATGTCAACCAGGAGCCTTACTACCTGAAATCACCTGCTGGTCCCTTCTACAGCCCTTCCAACCAACCCACATGTACTTAAACTTTGCACATTCCCATTCAGGATCTAGCCACGGAACTCTCTCTGACTACCCATCCACTTCTCCACAACTCTCCAGATTTAGCCTAATCCCACATATAGTGTCCTAGCCTAGTCTGGCTTCCCATGTTTGTACTTGAAGAATAAAAACATATCCATACTTATCACCCTGCACAGAATTCAAGTCCAGATGGACCAAAAACTTCGACATAAAACCAGATATGCTGAATTTGATAGAAGAAAAAGTGGGGGATATCCTTGAATTCATAGGTACAGGAATAGACTTTCTGAACAGAATACCATTAGCAAGTCACTAAGATCAACAATTAATAAATGGGACCTCATGAAACTGAGAAACTTCTATACAGCAATGAACACAATCATTTAGACACGGCAGCAATCTACAAAATGGGAAATGATTTTCACCAAGTCTATATCCAATAGAAGGCTAATATTCAAAATATATAAAGAACCCAAGAAATTAGGTATCACAAAAATAACTCAATTAAAGAATGGAGTAGAGATCTAAACAGATAGTCCTGAATATAGGGAACTCAAATGGCTGAGAAACAAATGTACAACATCCCTGGCCATCAGGGAAATGTAAATCAAAACTACTTTGAGATTTCATCTGACACCTGTCAGAATGACAAAGATCAATAGAACAAGTGGCAACTCATGCTGCCAGGATTGTGAAGTAAGGGGACTACTCATCCACTAATGGCAGGAGTGCAAACTCATATGATGTGGGAGTGATTTCTTATTAATAAACAGCGAGATGTCTCTGTCATTTCTAGAGCTTTGGATTTCTTGTTTGCTTAGGTAATATTATATCCTTCTGGACTCTTTGATGGAGTTGAAGAATGGTTAGCTATAGTTATAGTTTTCCTTAGTTACGATAAAATATAAAATAGATATAATTATTGTAACTGTAAATAGTACTTGATAACTGTTTTGTTATATGTAATTTTACTATGTTAAAGTTAAAGCCTTTCTTTTTTGTTTAAACAGAAAAAGGGGAAATGATGTGGGAGTGATTTCTTATTAATAAAGAAACTGCCTAGGCCCATTTGATAGGCCAACCCTTAGGTGGGTGGAGTAAACAGAATAGAATGCTGGGAGAAAGAAGCTTAGTCGAAGAGTCGCCATGATTCTCCCACTCCAGACAGACGCAGGTTAAGATCTTCTCTGGTAAGCCACCTCGTGGGCTACACAGATTATTAGAAATGGGTTAGATTAATATGTAAGAGCTAGCCAATAAGAGGCTACAGATAACGGGCCAGCTTGTGGTTTTTGAGCATAATTCAGACATTTATTCTCTTTGATGTCTTTCTTGAGCTCTCTTTTTCTCACTGTATGCATGTTGTCTTCTTTAAACTCCTTGAATTCTTTGATGATGTTTATAATTGTTCTTTAAATTCTGTGTAACTTATGTGTAATTCTTATTATCCAACATTTCTCCAGCACCAGTGGGTTCTAGAGAGAAGATACTGGCATGATCTTTCATTTTTTTGGCATTTTTTGCAAGGAGATTTGAGCATTTGGACTTCTTTGTTTCTGAATCTGTTATGGACTGTGCAAGCTGGATCAGAAGAGAGGTTGGAAATGGCCCTAGTGGAATGAAGGCACGTGGATAGAGGGGACTGTTCTAACATAGGATATGCATCCTTATTCAAACCTGGAGTGTGAGGGTAGATATGACTGGGTGAAAAGGTCAAATATAGTGAAATACAATTAATAAAAACTCAGAGATAGAATTTGGATTTAACCTGAAGATCAAAAAAGCAAAACAGCCACTGGCTCTTATCTCTACTTCAGTCTGAAAATGGTGAGACTCCAGGAGTCTCAGAATGAGACTGAACCTGAGAGATGTCTCCACCCATTGCATAATCCTCTCTAGTTCTGGGATTAAGGGCATGCACCACTACGGCCTGGTTTCCATGGCATGCTACTGGAATTAAAGGTGTGTGTCATTGCTGCCTAGTCTGTAAGACTGGTCAGTATGGATATTTTACTTTTCTAATCCTTAGGCAACCTTTATTTATTAAAATACAAACAAAATGCCCCTACAATATTATGTGAAAGAGTCCTGTTTTAGGGGGCAATAGGTATGGAAAGTACTGTCTAAAGCCTAGAATTCTGTTGTGGCTCAGGAAGGGCAGGCTCCATTAGGCCAGGGTACTTTATGTGGGATCCAGGGTGTATTTGGTGACTTCAAAGAAAGAATAGATGTGAGTCAAGGAGACTCACAGGGCTAGACCTTGAAGAAGGATGTTGAATGTTTGGATACTAAGTGGGGTAGTTGAAAGCAGTGCAGAAGTGACCTATAGGTGGCTGCAGGTTGGGTAGACCCTATTAGAAGACTAAAGACAGGTTCTAGTGCTGCCAGGGTTGGTGAGACTAGACCAGGACATGGATATGGGACCTGTAGGAAGCCTAGAGGTTGACTGCAGTACAGGTTGAGATGGTCAGACCAGTGCATGGGCATTGGATTTTTGACCTAGGCTAGATCTAGAGGGTTTTGGTAGAACTATGGATAAGGAGTTTAGGGATATTCACAAAGCTAAACCTTTTAGAACTATGAAGGAAGAACACACGTTTGTTTATTCCAAGGCCAATAGTAGACTTTTACATTGGTATCTTATGCCAGTTCCCAGTGAACAGGTAGCTTTTCTAGGACACACTAAATAAGAGTGCACTTTTTCTTTCAATGATTTAAGAACTTATCCAGATCCTATTCAAAGGTACTGGACTTGGACGTTCTAATCTCATCTTTTCTAATAATCATGCCATACCTTATAGTCTTTACAATATCCAGCATGATGATCTTCTACTATAAAAAATAAGATAATCCTTACAATTCTTATACTTGGTAAAGAATGAAAATCATATCAGGCACTCACTTTTAATCCCAGTACTCAGAAGGTGGAGGCAGGAAGATTTCTGTGAGTTCAAGGCCAGTCTGCTCTAGTGAGTTCTAGTTCAACCAAAGCTACACAAAGAAACCCTCTCTTGAAAAAAAAAACAGCATGAAAATTATAATTTCAGTCCATGCAATTGTTACAAGTTTTTCCCATGGCCAATACATAGATCTTTAAATAATTTGTCATTTTGAGAGAATATCTTTGTTGCTTCTAAGTGAGTACTTAACATGCAGATGAAAAAGTTATTTGTCAAAACAACTTTATTCCTTGGGCTACTCTCTCTAGCATGAAAACTACTGCAGTTATGTCAAGACTTCCCCTCTACCATGTTTTCCCTGAACTTTAGAAGGGGGAGTACGTTTTTCAGTGAATGGTGGTATAAGCAGAGATTCATGGCTGTATAAGATGTTGAGAATAAGTGATGGCTACAGACTCAGCTCTAAAGGAAATATTTATATTATCCTCTATATTTTTGTAGTTCTGTAGGCTTCAGAGTTTAAGACTGAAGGACCAGTGTTGTTGTTTTTTTCCTCTTTGGGGGGCCTGCTACCTAGTTCTCAAATAAATCACAGATTCTTATTCTTTCTTATAAATTCTTCGTCTTATCTTGGCTTGTTTCTAGCCAGCTTTTCTTATCTTAGAATTACCTTTCTTTTGCCTATGGATTTTTATCTTTCTCTATTTCTGTATACCTTTCTTTACTTCTTTCTTCATTACTTTTTGTGTAGCTGGGTGGCTGGTACCTGATGTCCTTTCTTCTTATTTTTGATCCTCTTCCTCTCAGATTTCTCCTTCTATTTATTTTTCTTGCCTTCCAGTCCCATCTATCCTTTCTCCTTCTTCGCTATTGGCTGTTCCATTCCTTGTCAGACCATCAGATGTTCTAGACAGGCAAAGAGTCACAGCTTTACAGAATTAAAGAAATGCAACATAGAAGAATAAAACACACCTCTGCATCATTAGGACAAATGCAACACATCTTAAACTAATATTCCACAGAAGACCAGATCTGGTAAGGTCTTTCTTGCTGTGTCACCAAATCATGGAAGACATCTCCAAAAGACAAAGCCTACATACCAGCCCGGAGAATAAGACTAGGTTACTTTTATATCATTGTTGTAGGACAGTAACAACAACAAAGATCTGATATCTGTTTCAATAACATTTAAATTTCAATGGGTTTTTGAAAAGCCATTCAAACTATAATAAACTGCTTTCTTTAAAACTTAGATCTTTCACCAAGTGTTTTTTATTTTGTTTGATACTATATTTCATATACTTTGGAGTTCCATATTTAGGCTTGCTGGAACATTTCCCATAGGGAAATTTCATATGGCCAATTTGAGTCAGACTGCTTTTTTTTCTATCAATCCTATACATGCACTTTATTCTAAATCAGTTATATTTGTATGTTTCTTAAAGTGTTTATTCTTTAGTTTTTGTTTTTATATAATATTTAAATATTATGAATGAATCTGGTATTGGTTTTATATGTGTCTGGATTGGTTGGTTTTCCCATTATGGATGCATTTCAGTGGGATAAACTGATATTTCTTTTCAGTGATTCACTTAGGAAACATGAAGTCCTGAAATCTACTTTATTTAGTAATAGACTCTGAGTCCTGTGTCTTAATAGTTATGTTGGAGTCTTGCAAGCAGTCATGTTTAAACTTGGTTCATGCATTTTCAAAGAAATCATCTCATGCCATGCAAATATACCCACGCTCTCCCCCAGAAGCAGAGCTGACTCCCCACAGATGTTGTCATTATCTGTCACCAGTCAGCTGAGAAAGTGTTTGTAACCCTCCTGGGATATTTTTCTTTCTCAGAGCTTTATAGCTATATAATTTCCTCCTCGCTCCTGTTGTTTAACCTTTTAAATCATGACCTAACTACAGTTGTCTTCATGCTAGAGGGAACAGCTCAAGGACTAGTCACTTTGACCATTCATTATTGAGATAAATGTTAGTAGTTACTTACGGCAACAATGATCTTCTCTCAAGATGATATATTGTTTAGAGCCTACAACAATGGCAATGGAGTAAAACAATCACATAGCTTGTTCATGATTCCCACTCTTTATCAAGTAGAAGAATTGTGAGCATCCTCATATCTTCTTATAGCGAAACTATAAGACTACATATTGTTCAAGCAATAAGGGGATGACGTGATTATCGTAAAAGATGAGATAGAACATATATTTGTTGATTCCAAGAACATTAGTAGCCTTTTTCTTTATGGTCTTTTGCCATATTCCAGGAATCTCAGCCTTTTGAAACTGCACTAAATAAGACTCTTCAAATAGAGATGTATTGTTTCTTCCAAGGACTGAAATTTTGGCTTGAGACCTTTACAAAGGAGCTGAACTTAAATGTGTATTTCAGGGAGAAAGGTAAGTCTTTATGTCCTACCCATTGTAAGGATATGAATTATGACAGCTGAAAGGCTGATCTTTGCTTTTTTGTCTATTTGACTTTCATATCTTTAATTTTACTGATCTCTTTAGCATAGCTAGAATTAATGTGTCTAAATCACAATGAGTTTTTATTAGAAAATGTGTGTTAATGTGATATATAGAAGAAAATAAAAGACTGATTCTCATCTTTGCAACATAGGCTTCTATGATTTTTAACAAGTTAATTAACCCTTCATTTCAGTTTTCTTAAATCAGAAAATATGTTAATATTAATTACTGAAAGTATTTCCAGCATTGCCGAATCGATGGAATGGGAGCAATATAAAATGCCAGGAGCTCATCATCATTTTAAGAAAAGAAATAGAAGGGATAAAGATAATTAATTCATAGAGAAATTAGGCCTAGAAAGCAGTTTTGTAATAATAGTGCAATACAAAAAGCATAAATTTACACAAGATGTAGTTAATTATGATAATGCTAACTCTGGATCTTTAGCCCTAATTCTTCCAGTGGAAGTTCTTCTTGGTGGGTGATATTGTTTATGAACTAACGATTGATGCACTAAAGTGTATATGAGATTTACCACCATCATGTAGCTCTGAGACAATGAGAAAATAATGATTTTTGCTTGATAGTGAGAATCAAAATAGCAAATAGTATCCACTACTTTAGATAGCCCAGTCTATGAAGCCTTTGGAGGTTACGGGCTATAAAACATATATCAGTAGAGCTGTTAATGGAAATGAGCCCACAGCCTGGTGAGCCCCAGGGAACACCTTGGTGCCTTTGGGGAGAATGCAGAAGCCAGCGGTACCGAGCACTTTATATGGCTACGAGTGTTACTAAAAACACTGCCCCTTTTTAATGTTGATGATTTTGTTCAGGGTTTTGAGAGTGCTATAAAAGTTTGCTGATCTGTTTCTTGACACTGAGCTGAATTTCAGAAATGAAGATTATTTTCATAAAGACACATGAACTGGCATTCAGATTTAAGTACCACATTCATGGTTTTTGGCTATTTATACTGACTTTAGGCAATATATTAAACACTCAGAAAAAAAATTAGCTGGTCAAATGAGTTACTTTGTTATATTCAATTTAGGTTAGGTGTAAAAAGTTTAAAATAGTATTTCTACATGACAGAGAGCTAAGATTTACTTTAGGAAGGACTTGGTTTTAGAGTTCCCTTTTTTATTTTCTTCAGTTTTCACATGATTCAATGAGAGTGCATTTCAGTTTCCTTATCTGTGAATTGGTACTAATAATTCACATGACTCATAAGTTCTGATGATAAAGAAGCAGCTTCTAGATTGGTGATAGGAACATAGTAAATATTAAATAAATGACTTGTACAGATAGTCACGATCAATTGTGATATTGGTGTACTTCAAATATCTGCATATATGTTGCAGTTGTGTAGGTTGGTCTTCTTATGCTACACTTAACAGTGGGAGCAGGGGCTATCTCTGACTCTTGTGCTGGCTTTTGGGACCCTAATCCTCATACTGGTTTGCCTCATCCAGCTTTTAATTTTAATTTAGTTGATATCCATGAGAATCCTGCTCTTCTCTGAATAGAGATGAAGGAGTGAATGGGGTGGGTGGCAGAAAGGAAGTTGGGGGAACTGGGTGGAGATGAATAAATAAATAAAAGTAATAAAGTAAAATTAAACATTTTTAGTAACAAAGAAGTAGAATTCTACCAGTGCAGTAGTGTTGGAAGATGAGAGACTGGGGAAGACTTCAAGAAAACCTTGTACCTTGTGTTATTCTTTGAGAAATGCAGCGTTTTGTAAGGATGTTTCACATTTTTAGAGTTTTCCCTGAGAAGTAAACTACACAATGTTTTGACCACACATGGTAGAACATGGTGAAATCCTGACATTCTGGAATCAAGAGTCAGTGTGACTGGTGCAAATTTAGGACCAGTCTGGTTAGTGCATTTCACAAAGGCAACAGCAAACTAACTAAAACCAAAATTGTAACTAATAATGATAAGAGACCAGGATAGCCCCAAGGAACCTTTGTAGTTCTTATTTTCTTCTTTTCTGCTTTCTTCTATTTATATTCTTAATTTTAAAAAACAAACATAAAAAACAAATATAATTATATTACTTTCCTGTCTTCTTTCTCCCTCCAGTCTTTCCCATGTTAAACCACCTTGTTCCCTCTCTAAATAATTTTTCTTGTTGTTGCTTTAAATACACACACACACACACACCCCTGCTTAAATATTAAATACAACCTGTTCAGTTCATTTAGTATTACTTGTATGCGTGTGATTTCAGGGCTGACCACTTGGTATTGAATTATGAGTTAGGTGACTTATTTCTGAGGAAGGGTATTTCTTCTGCTATCAGTATTCCTTAGTTGCCACTTCTTTGTCAGTGAGATTTCCCCTTTTTATGTTACCTTTGTCTATTGGTGCTGTACTTCTTCAGGTCTTGTTTAGTATATTGTTTAGTACATCATAGATGAAGTTTTCCCGTTATTTTTCAGAGACACAGTTTCATAGCAGATTTCCTGGTCCTCTGGATTTTACAATCTTTCTACTTCCTGCTTCCATGTTGCCTTTGCCGTTGGCGAAGGAGTTGTGTTGTAGATGTAACAGTAGGAGCTGCGAACTTCATGGTCAGCTGTTTTCCACATTTTAACCAGTAGTGGTGTTCTGTAATGGTCTTCTTCTGTTGCAAAGAGCAGTTTCTTTGGTTATGGGTGAGATTACATTTATCTGTGGGTGTAAGTATAAATATTTAGAATTCAGTCAGTAATTATTAGCTGCTTTGGTAAAGTGGCAATAGTAGGTATTCCTCTAAGATTCCTGATCTTCCTAGCTCCGGGTAGTTGGCTAGGTTTTTAGAACTGTGCACGATTCCCCTACTGTTGTGCAGGCCTAAGTCCAATTAGAGAGCTGTTGGCTACATGTCTGGTATTTTGTCATTGTTGTTTACATGGTTACTCTCCTTGAGAGAGGCATTGTCAGCTTAAGTGGAATAATTTCTTTTAAACTTTATATGTATATGTAGAAATATAGATTATGTATATTTTATGTAATTTAGGTAAATTAGAAATAATATGATTTCTTATGGCCTTTACAAACATCCTTAGTGGTTTTTTTTTTTTTTTTACCATCCTACTTCCCCGGTCCACCTTTAAGCTCACTCTCATTTCACTTATTTCGCCATTCCAATCTTGTAAAATGAGAAAATAGAGTCAGGGAGATGCCAAGTAGCTGCCAAAAAAGAAAGATGCCAGCCAAAACCTTACCCAGTAAACCATAACCTCATGGTAATCCACAGATAATAGAAATGGGTTAATTCAAGATGGAAGAACTAGCTAGAAATATGCCTGTGCCACTGACCAAATAGTGTTGTAATTAATTTAGTTTCTGTGTGATTGTTCGCATCTGAGCAGCTGGGAAATGAATGAACAGTTTGCATCTACACTAGATTAACAACATCTCCATGTAAAAGCTAAAACCTCTACTACTGTAGCAAAAGTTAAACACCATCATGTTTTAGATGCTTTTATTCCTTATATGTGATTTTCTCCCATGTTTTCTTATTGCGATTAATTGCATATCCTGTGAACTACATAAAACCTAGATCATTTTTGACAAATGATATTGTATTTAGGCATTTTAGGTTCTGGCCATTCTTGACACAATGGGGATGATGAAAAGCTAAAAGAAAATTAATACATTTCACATCATTTTTATATAGTGTTATTGCCTGATTGTTTTCATCACTAAACTTACAAATTGGGCTGGTTATTTCCAATGTGAGATTCAGGATGTGGAAACTCTTAGGAGGGATAATGTTTAACGAAAGCTAGAGAGATGGTAGGCTTGTTTACTTGGTGAAGAAACAGCCAAGAGATATAATCTGTACATTGGGAAACATTATTAGCAGACAATGGATTGACAAAGCATTAATCTTGGGCTTTCCAGCCATCAGAATAGTACATTATGAATTTCTGTTATGAATACGATGTCAAATTTATTGTACTTTGTTACAACGTAAAGAAGGCACTAAGACATTAGGCTATTCTGGTATAGAATAAGAGATGTCTTTGTTTTACAAAGATAGAGGGGATTTTGATATTTTCCACTGAGTATCTACTAATTTCATGGCAGACATTTTTGTGGCCTCAATTGATTCATCTGTGTAATTACTAGTTTGAGATATATCATCTCTTCCAGAAAACAGTATGGTTTATGATTAATTTAACTTAAATGTTGCTGCCATGACTTGCTTAGATGAGAATGCAGGAGGAACATCTGCACAGTGAGAGATGGCATGAAGAAGAAAGAATAGTCGATCATCAGTCTGCCCCCATCTCTCATCCTGATCTCCTTTCTCTTTGCTGCAGGGAAGCCACCTGATCTCTAATGGAGAACAGTACAGAGGTGACTGAGTTCATTCTTGCAGGCTTAACAGATGACCCAGAGCTCCAGCTCCCTCTCTTCATTGTCTTCCTTCTCATCTATCTCAGTACTGTGCTTGGGAACGTGGGAATGACAGGGCTGATTCTGCTGGACTCACGCCTCCACACTCCCATGTACCTTCTCCTCAGTCACCTGTCTCTGGTGGACTTTGGTTATTCTTCAGCTGTCACTCCCAAGGTAATGGCAGGTCTCATTTCAACAGATAAAATCATATCCCACAATGC
The DNA here is from genome assembly GCF_014885135.2 of Alexandromys fortis. Classification (NCBI taxonomy): domain Eukaryota; kingdom Metazoa; phylum Chordata; class Mammalia; order Rodentia; family Cricetidae; genus Alexandromys; species Alexandromys fortis. The sequence goes on from NW_026067909.1 coordinate 21,281,747, forward strand.
TTGTGGCACCCAATTCTTCTTTGTTGTAAGCTTTATAACCACAGAAAGTTTCCTCTTGGTTGCCATGGCATATGACCGCTATGCAGCAGTGTGTAAGCCCCTGCATTACACCACCATCATGACGACAAACACATGTGCCTGTATGATCATAAGCTCCTATGTCTATGGCTTCCTGAATTCCTCCATCCACACTGGGAACATTTTCAGACTCTCCTTCTGCAAATCTAATGTGATAGACCACTTCTTCTGTGATGCCCCTCCTCTCCTGGCCCTCTCGTGCTCAGACACCTCTGTCAGTGAGATGGTAATTTTCTTCGTGGTGGGCTTCAATGTTCTCTTCTCTATTGTAGTCATCTCGATCTCCTATCTGTTTATATTCCTCACTATTCTGCGGATGCGATCATCGGAAGGGCGCCAGAAGGCCTTTTCCACCTGTGCTTCCCACCTCACTGCAGTCTCCATCTTCTACGGGTCAGGCATCTTCATGTACTTACAGCCCAGCTCCAGTCACACCATGGGCACTGACAAGGTGGCGTCCGTGTTCTACACCATGGTCATCCCCATGCTGAATCCTCTGGTCTACAGCCTGAGGAACAAAGAGGTCAAGAGTGCATTACAAAAGACTGTGAAGAAAGCAAAAATTACTAAAACATTCATATTTTAATTTTATAGAATCTGCATGAAGGCTGTTTAATCTACCTCAGATTAATCTTTGCTCAGTTCAAGAAATGAGTTTACTTAGGAGCTGTCTCTATTACTTGCTTTAAACCTGTGTAAAATTTCATTATTTTCTTTTATTTCATCCTTGGGTAATGAGGATTGAATCTAGTGCCTGGCACATGGTAAGCAAGTTTCTTTCTATTGAACTATACCAGATGCCTACACTTGGGCATTTTAATTAATGCTATTTTTTGTGCTCTGGAAATACTGTCTTTCTTCCCAAACAGTTTATTTTTGGTAGTGGTGCCATTAGTGAGTTCCTGGGTTATTTAATTTGTATCCTTATTATGAGTGGCTAACATCTTTTATTTTTGAGATTATAATACAACCATGTAATTTTTCTTTCCTTTCCTCTGTTCAAACCCACCATATAACTCTCTTTGATCCTTCATAGCCTCTTTTCATTGTTGATATTCTGTCATATACATATACATATACATATACATATATTATACACATCCACATAGACATACACAGATACATATATCATGATTAGTTTATACAATGATACTTGTATGTGTATTTTCAGGCCTGATGATTTGGTATTGGACAACCAGTTGGTGTTACCTCTCTTGGGGAAGGCTATTTCTTTCACTCTTAGTACTCCTTAGTTCTTTTAGAAATATTTATTTTTTGAGATGCTAATATATAATACACCATTTATCCTTCCGTTTTCTCTCTAGGTAATCTCTCATAGACTCTCGCTCTTTTTCAAATTCATTCTCTCTCTTTCATTTATTGTTATTTCATCTATCTATCTATCTATCTATCTATCTATCTATCTATCATCTATCTATCTATCTATCTATCTATCTATCTATCTATCTATCCATCCATCCATCTAACTTTCTGTCTATCCACCCATCTATCTTTTCATTATCTCATGGATTTTCTCATATCCACATTGTATAAAATATTTTGAACTATTAATTTTCTTATCTTCTTTTGTATGTATGTGTTTATATATCTTCAATATGCCAATGGTCAAAGGTCCTGATTTTTATTTAAAGCTGTATTTATTCACATAGTGAGCCTAAGATGATAGATGAAGATGTGTATGGTGTTGGTGCATGTCTGTAATTCCATAAGTTGGGTAGTGGAGGAGGGAGGATATGAAGCTAAAAATCAGCCTCAACTACTTTTAGAACTCAATGAGACATTGTCTAAAATAAGGTTAAGTTCTTCCCAAACTTTCTGTAGACACACACAAACCTTGGGCATATGTAGAATTTTCATGATCCTCGGCATGCTATGGAGACTTTTCAGTTTTCCTTCTTAATTTCTTTCAGAGTTTGGCTAGTGAATACAGTTTCATCTCTGGAGGAGAGACTTGTGTTCCTCATTTGTTCTCATTAAAGAAAAATTCTGCTCATATAGAGTCTGGTCTTTGCTTTCTTTAGTTTCTAAATCACCTTCATCAATCCCAAACTAACATTTGATGCTAAAACTCAGAAGATTTTTAGGTCATGTAGCACAGCCTCCCAGAAAAACTGGGAAAGTTTTTCTAGCTCCCCTTAACTGTCTGTTGATTGGGGTCCTAATTCCCTGTAAACATTCTCTCTCGTATCTAAATTGAGTATATTAAGTTATGTTAGCAAATTTTCTTGTAATGTTTCAACCCAAAAGATGCTGGAAGACGGATTTGGCTCTCCCATTCCATATTCAAGCATCTTTATCTAAAAATATCCTCCAAACCACCATCTTTGGTCAGACTGGCCCTTTGACTCTGTGATAGAGAAAACGTGAACAAAACAGCCCAACACTTCCTACATCCTGGAACAGGGCTTTTAACATTTCTTAAGAAGCTCTCTAGAGAACCTTTATTTCTTGTTTCTCACTTTTTCTCCAACTCTGGGAGAAACTGAGTGCCATAATTCTAGATGTTCTACTAGTTACCTATAAACTCAGCTTCCTTGACCTGAGACCATGAAATATCTTACTTTGCTTTATTATTTTCTGTTTTGCCCCTACCTGCTCAGACCATAAGTACAAATTCTTCCTATATCCACACTACCCTATCTAATGAAAAATTCCCTTTTTTTAAAAAAAGAGTGTGGCAATCCATATTTAATCTATGAAGTGGTAGATACCTTAGGGACTCCTGCCCCAATTGGAGATGGTTCACTTTACCATGGTACTGTGTTCAACTTGAAAAGAAAGCAACTATGTAGTTTGCTGCTATCTTCTTTGGTAGCCTCCTTGTAATGGAACCAACAATATAACTAGACTGCCACATTTTTAATGATATCATAGAGAAGGCAAATGTCATGTGACTTCACCACCACCTCGGTTAATGTCACCACATGGCACAAGTAGAAATGGTAGTGTCCATAAAAGTTTATGTCCAATTGAGTCCTCTGGGGATCACTGCATCCTTCTTGTAGTGCGCTAAGGAGAAAACATCAGACCTCCAAAGCTTTTATTTTTATAATTTTAATGTTGCAATTTTGATACAGTTTTTATAAGATCATTTGCTTCCAATACTGATATATTAACAAGAGGAGCTAGTATTTTGAGATCCACATGTCCCCAAAGAGACTCAAAAGATAAATTGCCAGTGCTAGAGAAGCTGCTACCAGGGAGGAGCTGTTATCATAGGCTCCAATGGATCTTAAGTCCTACTGTTTCTCCTTGGTCTCTCCAGGATCATTTTCCTTTAGCTGAGATAAAATGGTTATGTCTCTCATCAGTACTCCTTTGTTCTACATATGTTTGCTTTCTTTCTGTCCACTCTGCCAATATGTTTGCTAAAATATCTATCCTCAGACTCTGGAATGCAGGACTAATGACCTAAATGCCTTAGGTGGGCTGAGAAACTTTTTACAGGAAGGTTAACTTGACAGATAACACCTGTGGGCTGGCAGGAGTCTGGACATTTCTGAGAAGGGTACCGACACACCACTCCCACTGCTATCTACCACTCTGAGACTGCAATGCAACGGACCTACAGATAGAATCTTCTATCTCAAAAGTTTCCTTTTCTGTCTTATGAAATCCCCAAGCACACTGTACCATGTGCCCACAGTTTCCACCTCGCCCTCTGGGGTTTGGGGTGGGGGACAACACAGACTACTGGTGTCCTTCAGTTGTTCTGATTAAAGAACAATTCTCATGATAAAAATAAAAGAATTTGGGTAGGTGTTAGTTGCCCCAACTGATATTTATCTCTTAGAAAATTGCAATGTTAAATAGTTGCTGTTCTTTCCTCACTCAGCTAACTGTATTTAATGGAAAAAACCCATAAATTATAAAAAGGGTTCTTCTAGAGAGCTGTCAGAAGAATAGCTGTATTCCTTTAAAAACGCTCTTTTTATCATTTCTTTGGCTGTTAGGCTAACATTTTCCTGAGATATTATGGGTTTCACTTTGGTACTTCTCAAAGCACCTACAGAGCTAGGTTTTATATGGCAAGTTTAGCCATGTACAGTAAGATGGTGGTTGAGTATGATCATGTGAGGATCATCTCCCCATAAACATGTCAATCTGAACAGATGTCAGACAAAAGACTTGCAGGAATGCTAATAAGCAGGTGAACAAACACTACACCTGGTTTTAAAATAACAACAACATTGAAGACACTGTTTGCTCAGGAAAGAAAAATAATTGATTGAAGCAAAATCTCACTCTTAAAATTAGTACTGGGATCATCATAGTAAAACTCGTTTTTATGCATAGTCTCATAGCCTCTGTCCCCATGTCAGCCACAGTGAACCAAGACACTGGATCATATTACCTAAGGAAGAAAAGGATGTTTTCAATCCCACTACCCTAATACTAGCACTGCATTGATCAAGACTTTATTTGCTGGGCAATGAGATGGAGAAGTAAGTAAATGTTACCTTGAAAATTAGAGATAGATTTGTGCTACTCTAATATTGAATGAATATTGATGGGTGCATTGTCCAGGATATTACCAGTTCCTAAACTGGCTACTAAGTTCGTTGTGCCATGAGACTGGTGGCAGAATGAGACTCGACTCCAGTCAGATAGCCTTTTTATCTTGCCAGTATCATTTCTGCTTTGTAGAAAAAGTGTTAGGGAGAACCCTCTATCCATGCTGGCCAGGGTGGCAGGAATGTTAACTGCAGATCTTCATCATCTCTCCCTTCTCTTTTCCAAATCAAGTCCCCAGTCTCACCCACCTGTGACCTCCCCCTCCTCTCTGCCACCACCCCCAGCAACCACACAGCTCTCCTCTTCCAGGCTTCCTTTCCATCCATCCTTTATTCCAACCCCATCCTTCTGCTGCACCCATGAAACACAGCTTAACATCAAGAATAGATATCGCCTCAGGGTAAAAAGATATTCTAATAAATGAACATGGGAGCAATCTGATATGGTCATTTTATGATCTGACAGAATAAACTTCAAACCCAAACTAGCCAGAACAGATGGGGGAAGGATACTACATACTAATCACAGGAAATATCCAAGAGGACATTTCATTCTTAACATCTATGCCCCAAACACAAGGGTACTCACGCTTGTAAAAGAAAGATTTCTACAGCTTAAATCACATATTGACTGTCACACAGAGATGGTGGGAAACTCTAATCACCATACTCTCACAAATGGACAGCTCATGCAGACAAAAACTAAACAGAGAAAGATCAACCACAGGGCAGGGAACACTGATGGCTCTTTGGGCTGATGAGGGAGAGGGACTTGGTTGGGGGAGGGGGAGGGAAATAGGAGGCGGTGGCAGGGAAGAGACAGAAATCTTTAATAAATAAATAATTAAATAAATAATAATAAAAAAGACTAACAAAAAAACTAAACAGAGATACTGGAGCTAACAGATATTATAAATCAAATGGATGACATCAGGTCTAACATCACTGGAAGGGTATGTGTGTGTGTGTGTGTGTGTGTTGTGTATGCATATATCCCCTTGGATTGTGCCTACAGTGTCTGTAAGTACTTGAATACATGGACAATCACTGCAAAAACACTTCTCTGGGTAGCTTTGTTAAGCAAGGTGATCCATGGTGTCTTGTTAAAGTAGTTTTTAAAATGTACTTATACTTTTACTTCCTTGATGCACCAGATGATGGCATGTAAGTTACCAAGACACTCTGAAGGCATCTTTTCTATTGTTCCAGGCTAGACATTTATTCTGGTGAGCATGCGCACACGCGCGTGTGTGTGTGTGTGTGTGTGTGTGTGTGTGTGTGTGTGTGTGATGTATTTGACTGTGTGGAAGACTGATGATAACTTTGGGTGTCTGTATTCACTTTCCATCTTGTTTGTTTGTCACAGTGTTTCTTTTCTGCTATGGTGCATACCAGAATACCTGATCTGTAGTCTTCTAAGGATTTTCTTGTCTCCAAGTTCCATCTTGCTGTCGGAGTGATGGTATTGCAGATATTTTGCAGTGGTTCTGGAGATCCAAATTCATGTCTCTGTGCTTGTGCAGCAAGTATTTTACTGACCAAGCCATCTCCCTGGCCCCAATCCATAAGAAAGCTAATATTTGAATGAAATGAAAGTATTACTTATAGGATGAGCCAATGTGAAGCAAATGAACAAGACTGACTGATGTAAGAAGAAAATCAAATAGGAAGAATATTAGGAGAAAGAAGTTACTTAAAATGAATGACCATTTTACAAAGAACTTCCTTAAAGAAAGTAACTTAAAGAAAGTTGCACCTCCTAATTTTTAGCTAGATTCAAATATCATTTGATGATGCTTAACAATATGTGAATACATTACAATATTCCCATTAGTTTTCCATTTTCTTGTGCTTTTATTGTAACTTTTGAAATTTCAAGTATCAACATGTTATGTTTCTATACAAACATATATACAAAATGACATAATCCAGTAGAAATATTAAATCATATGAAATTTTAGGATTCTTCATCTGTGAACATCAAAGAAAATACATGTCATTTCATTTAATTATTGAATTTGTTTCTATTCAAGACTTTTATGCCAATATAGAGAAAAAATAAACATTGCACAAATATTACATTTTCATAAAGTAAATGAAAGATTAGATTATAGTCACTATATTAGTTATCTTTCTGTGATGTGATAAAATAAAAGTCACCAAGAGCAACTTAAAGAAGAGAAAGTTTGTTTGGGATTATGATTTCAGAGGAACACAACAATCATGACAGTAGGGATGGCAACAAGGGGCAGGCAAGGTGGAAGGAGCTGGAGCCATAGATCACATCTTCAACCAAAACATTAAGTAGCAATTACAAACATTAAGTAGAGAGAGCACTGGGAAGGGAGCAGAGCTATGAACACTCAGAATCCTGTTCCAAGTAGTGTATTTCATCTCGCAAGTGTCTACTTCCTAAACCTCATTACTGAACAGCACTAACAACTGGAGACCAAGTGTTCAAATAGGTGAGCCCATAGGAGACATTTCTTATCCAAAACACCACACTCATTAAATGCTTTTGTAGTTTCCAAAGTTCCCCCGAGAAGCAGAATTAATAGGATATAATATACATGGTGAAATAAGAGGATATTTATTGTGGATAGTGACTTATGTGACAGGGGGGTTTAGAAGTACCTTGATAGCCTCCCTTCAAGCATGAGAAAGAACAGAAGCCAGTGATTAAGGCAATCTGAGTTCAGAAGCCTGAGAAAAGAGAGGTGACACATGGCTGGGATATCTTGAAGGTCAGAGTCTAAATAGTCAGGACCAGATCGTCAGTTTTGATGTCTAAGAGTGTGAGGAAATGAATCTTCATGGTAAAGGAAAAGGGATAAAGAATAGAGAAGAGAGAGAGTGGGGAACAAAGAAGAGGGAGAGACAGGGGGATTTTGTACTCTAAGTGGTGATGTTATGTCCAGCCTTATAAATGAGATAACAACATGTTTGTCTTCTAATTTAAGTGTTCCTTATGCTAGACTCTTGAACTCTTGGAAATATGATCATAGATACACCATTAATCCAGGCAGTTGAACACATAAAACTAAACACCACAAGTAACCATATTATGTATATAATTCTATAAAATTTACTATATTCATGTGCATATTATGAAACATCTTCATTCACTCCTTATATCTATGGTATTTATCTTTAATATGTGTATTTACATTGAGATGTAGTAGGATTAATACATGCAGTTAAGTGATATAACAATATTATTAATGACATTTTGAAAACTCTAAGCTATCATATCATTCAAGTAAACAATTCTATTTAAAATATTTGTAACAGTTTTGAAGAAGAAGTAAGAATATTATTTCATCTACTTTATTTGGTAAGGACTGTAGTGGGAGCTGTGGGCTGCATTCCAGCTGCCCTGCTCCTAGCTGCCTTGCTAGCTTATGCCCCCAAATAACAACACACAAACTGTATTCATTTAAACACTGCCTGGCCCATTATATCTAGCCTCTTCTCGGCTAACTCTCGCACCTGGATGAGCCCATTTCTAATAATGTGTGTAGCACCCCAAGGTGCGCTTACCAGGAAGATTCTAGCCTATGTCCATCCTGGGTCAGAGCTTCATCGTGTCTGCCCAGGAGAGGGGAGCATGGCGTCTGTCTGAGGTGTCTTGCCTCACTTCCTCTTCCTCCCAGCATTCTGTTCTGTTTACTCTACCCACCTATTTTTTAACCTATCAGGGCCAAGCAGTTTCTTTATTTTTTAACCAATGACCTTCCTCCATCAAAGGACATCCACTCTGATTCAGTACATGGTGGAGTTTTGAGAAGAATAAAGCTAGGAACAGCGCATCTCACAGAGCTAAGTTAAAATCCTAAAAATTTGCTTTCAACAAATGAATGCCTTCTTTACCTTTAAGAATGTAGTATTGACTTTAAGAATGCATTCTTGACCTCCTTGTTCCTCAGACTGTAGACCAGAGGGTTCAGCATAGGAATGACCATGGTGTAGAACACAGAAGTAACTTTGTCTGTGTCCATGGTATGATTGGAGCTGGGCTGTAAATACATAAAGATGACAGTACCATAGAAAATAGACACTGCGGTGAAGTGGGAGGCACAGGTGGATACAGCCTTACGATGTCCTGCAGCTGAGTGCATCTTTAAGATAGTGACAAAAATTAACATGTAAGACGTCCAGATGACTATGAGAGCAAAAAAAATATTTAAACTCTCTGTATAAAGAAGAACCAGTTCCCTAAATTGATTATCAAAGCAAGTGAGAGCCATGATTGCTGGAACATCACAGAAAAAATGATGGATCACATTGGACTTACAGAAGGAGAGAGTGAATATGTCTGCAATATGGATAGAGGCATTCATGAAACTGATGACATAAGAGCCAATAATCAGCCATGTATACACACTTTTAGTCATGGTGCTGGCATAGTGTAGGGGCTTACATACTGCTACATAGCGATCATAGGCCATTGAGGCCAACAGATAATTCTCCGCAGTAGCAAAACCTGCAAAGAAGAACATCTGAGCAGCACAGTCATTGTAGGAAATGACCTTGTCACCCACAAGAAGCTCAGTCATGACTCTGGGCGTGACAGCTGAGGAGTAACAAAAATCCACCAGAGAAAGGTTACCAAGGAAAATATACATAGGGGTATGAAGGTGAGAGTCCAAGAGAATCAGCAGGATCATCCCCAGGTTCCCCACCAAGGTGATGATGTAGATGAGGAGGAAGGTGATGAAGAGTGGAAGCTGTAAGCCTGGGTCATCAGTGAGTCCCAACAGAAGGAACAGAGTCACCTCTGTTCCATTCTTCATTATTGCCATCTTGTAATAATTAGATTCTCTGTAGCAATGGGAAAAAAGGTTCACAAAGATTTGAAATTCCATTGAACTTGAAAATTATAAACCATATTTTTCAAAAAGTTTATTATAGTCTTTCACACAATATGCTTTGATCATATTTTATCTCCTTCATTAATCTCCTTCCACATTCTTCCCAGCTCTCTACCAACCAACTTATACTTCTACATTCTATAAAGCCAGCATAAAATTAGAATTTGTTTGGGTGAATCAACTACACCCATTAAAAATTCTTAATGGTACACAAAATTTCAAAATTTTATATATTTGTTATTTGAGATGTAAGCAAATTAATACATTTACGAGTATGATTTTTATGGATAATTCTGTCTGCTAATCCACTTTCCCCTATATCAGCAAAACCTAACATTTCTTTGCCATTCACCTGTTAAGATACTATTGAATCTTTGGATATGTCCCTTCTGTATTTTATCTCAATAATATGTTTTACTTTATTGTTCAAGTCATGAAAACTATGAAACTAAAGATGCTGGCTAATTTATATTTACACAAGCATTAAAATGGACTTTCAGTTATAGACAATGCCAAGTTTTAATCCTATGATTTTGAGGTAAATTTAAATGAACTCACTGACTACTTTAGCTTAAACACAGCAAAAGTTTTGGTTTTCACAATGAACTACTATTTTATTAATTGTGCACAAATTTCACCTCATTTGTCATGCATTTTCTCATCTTTGGAGGTAGAACAAGGAAACAAAGAAAATAGAAAATTAAATCATTCCCTTTTCAATACTAATACTGTTAAAAAGAATCAACCATGTCTGAATTGCCATTTAGTCCTTTCCTCATAGCTCCATGATTGTTTACAGTAGCACATGCATATGCTAATGAATACAATATGTGTGTGTATGTGTTTCTGTGTGTATGTATGTGTGTATGTATGTATGTTTCCACTGATACTACCAAAAACTCTAATTATTCAAGTAGTTGGTTTATGTGATACACCATAGTATATATACTCTGAATAGCTGATGTTACGGATAACTATGGCAGGAGGATGCTCAATCTGCAGAAAGCAGTTCTGAGTGATGAAATCCCATCAGATTTAGCAGATGTAGAGCTGAGGTTCCTGGGAGAGATAGATGCCTTTCAAATTTGGTCCTAGCCTAACTTCCTAACATCGTATTTCATTCATCTTGAAGACATCAATGTAGCTACTTTCAGGTACTGTTGGGAGAAATAACCAAACTTAAAGACAAAAAATTATGGTTGTTAATCAAATCTATCAAGGGATATCAAACCTGTTATTGTCAGTATGGGACAATGGTCTTTAAGTTTGAGTAATGAAGGTATATGCCATATTCAACATTCTAGCCCCAAGAATTTTTGAAGCTTCAGTCTTTAACTTTCCTTTTGTTCTACATTGAGTCACGAAGAATATCTGGATTCTCCTCTACTCCTTGGAGTATCCTTATTCCTTACCTATGGCTTTTTCCCCTATACCCTATAATTCCAGGTTATTTTTATTCTCTAATTTTTAAAACATATTTAAACTATTGCAATTATTTTAGCTTTTTCTACAAAAACAAGTCAAAGTACTTTTAAAATTAAAGACAAAGATCAGCATAATTGTGTAGAAATAATGCTTCTGAATCCCAGTTACAGTTCTTTTCTCTTACGTTACAAATTACAAGAATAACCATTACTTTTTCTCCACATCATGCTTCTGCTTGAAAAAAGAGACCACAGACTTGAAAGAGCACAAGGGGAGTACATGGAAAGATTTTGAGGGAGAGAAAGGAAGGAGAAAACCATGTAATTATATTATATCTAAGAAAATAACAAGGATTAAAAAAGAAAAGTAGCTTGACTTGGGATGCTATTTTTTATGTTTTTTTTTATAAAATGCAAATAAACCTTTTATTGAAATGAGAATCTTTATTGAAGATTAATCTCAATGTCACTTAAGTAAGTTTCCTGTAGGTGTGTTTTGATTGAGGATGTTTCTGGGTTTCTGGGTTACATTTTACGGTCAACATTTCCCAAAAGTCTGCTTCATTGCAGGCTTGATATCTCTTGCTACAGAAGTTACTGAATAGTCAGGTCATTATAAAAATAAAAATTTCCTTAGACACAATGGTTTAGTTGGGATAAAAGAGCCCATTTTTATCAAATGTCTTATTTTCTCATATTACTTTCCTGTCAAAACCAAATCATGAATACTCAGCTTTGACTATTCTCAGTTTATGTGCCACTTGTAGTAACTTCACAGACTTTTTTGGTGGCAATTTTTATTTGGAAAATATTTCATTTGAATGCTTTTGTGAAATTACACTCTTTATCGATTTTCTTTTTATTTATTTTTCTTCCACATGATACATTCTGACCAAATTCCCCCTAACTCATCTCCACCCTCACCCCACCTCTCCTCTTCCCCAGATTCACTGCTCCTCACTTTTCCCTCAGAAAATAGCAGGCCTGCTTGTGATATCAACCAGACATGGCATAACAAGATGCAATTTAGACTAGGTACAAATCCTCATGTCAAGGCTGGAGCAGGCAACCCAATCTTAAAACAAATTACCACCACAGCTGCTTAAGGTGATAGATAAGGTTTAGCAAATATCACAAGGGATTTAAATATGAATGGCATGCCTGTAAAAGTTGGAGTATGTAAGAGAAATGTTATACTTCACCAACAAGAAAACCGAGTATCTGTGAAACGTGATGCTTTAGAATTATATACACTGCTTGAGGAAAAAAGTTCTAGATTAAAAAAAAAGTTCTAGATTCAGGTGTTGAATGTGTTTCTTGAGAATAAGCATGAGATACAGAAAGTAAGGACTGGATTCCAGATTAAACCATATTTCATTTTTATAAACGTTTTCATATATTTCATGATAGATCATATCACTCTTTTGGGTATTTGTTTATATTTTGTTACTTCCACTGAGATGCAAACACATACAGAATGTGATAACGTTTCTACTTTATCAATTAAATTGTTATCTAACTTGTTCTTTCTTTATTATTTTGGGGATAGAATCACCTTGGCTAACAAATCACCAAGTCTCTGTAGTGAACACTGACATTTACATATACTTCAGACTCACATTCGTTGGATCACACACTTAGAGTAGTTTTGAAAACACCTTTGTGCTTTCAAAGAACTCAGAGCAGGTACACATAGCCCTTTGCTTCTACATGGGCTAAACTTTTCCGTTAAATGTTTTTTACAATATAGATACTTACCAGATTTCTATAAAAGAAAGAAAATTCATCATAAAGTAGTCAATGCAAAATCATGAAACCACCCATGGAATGTGCCTTGTGAGATGCTCTCTCTCAGCTAGTAGTCAAATGTTCCAACCCCAGTAAGAAAATGGAAAAAAATGAGTAAAATCATATTAACATGAACCAAGTTCCAAAACTATTATTTGTTTCTGTTTTATTACAAGAGTCACCTACTTGTCACATATTTGTAAAATAAACATAATAAAATCACATATCAGATATAATTACCTGTTGTGTCTATAAATGGCAAATCACAGAGATATAGCATATCTCTTGAAGAGGTTATCATTTGAAGATCATTACATATGACTTTTGTCTTTGACTATGTATCTGCATTAAGTTTGCAACCTTGTAGCAAATTCTTAATTAAGAGTAACTACCATTCTAAGACTAAATGACATTCAATGAGCACAGCACACAGAGTGTTCTTTCTACAAAGAGAAGCTGTGGAGTCAGGCTGGGGCAGAGATTTGGAAGGAGTTTTGTATACTTGGAGATCTCTGGAGAGGTTCCCTTTGAGAATACCTGAAGTTCTTCATCCTGCCTTCCCAGGGAAGAAACAATTACTAGTCTGTAGGGATCAAGCTGGTTACTGTTTTTTTTTTATAAAGTAAATTCATTTTCACGGACAAATGTTAAAAGTATGAATTGTTAATATTACTATGGTGCGGTACCTTGAGATCTTTCTTTACACACATGCATTGTGTAAGGTCAAAATTCATGCTAAACATGTCTGTCTCCTGAAATAAATATTTGTCACTTCTTTATGGCGAGAACTTTCAAAATCCTTCTTTCTAGCTTTTAAAAATATACAATACTATTTTATCTATAGTCTCTTTACTGTTCAGTATCCTCTTGTTTCTGTCTAGCTGTAAATTAGTACCCATTGCCAGTTTGGATTTCCAAATGTAGATAAAGCTTAAGCAAAATGAAAATATTTAAAAAAAAAACAACCTTGATTAGGAACACATTTTGGCCAGTGCCTATAACTGAGCAAGTTATTATATGAAAACCACATCAATTTAAGTTAATATTTGACATTATGCTTCTAGGGACTGGGGAGATGGACCAGGCAGTAAAGTGCTTGAACCACAGGTATTAGAACCTGAGTTTGGATCCTCTTTATCACCACATAAAGTGACGTATGTGCAGTGACCCACACCTGGACATTATGCAGAGCATGAGAAAATTCGGAGCACTTAGTCCTAAAAGAGATGGCTTCACCAACTCTTTCTGCTCAGGGATCAGGGATCTGTGTGGAAGAGGGGGCAGGAAGACTGTCAGAGCTAGAGGTGGAAACTCTTCCAAACAACAGGACTGATGCACATACCGACTCACAGAGCCTGGCAGCCTGCGCAGGGTTTTCACAGGTTTAAACCAGATGGAGTGTCAGCTCCAGCACTGAAAGGAAGAAGTGGACAAAGGTTCCTCCTAACCGAGAATCTATTTGTGATGGACACTCACTGGCAAAAGAAAGATTTGTTTTCTCCTGTGGATTCTCATTGGGTATATCAACTGTACTCAAGGGCAGGCCCCATGCTCACGAGTAGATCGCCAACACAAAATGAACTCAATTATTACATTTTGTGTGTGGACTTTCTGTTTAATCTTTTGATATGTTTTATTTTATTGCTTTTTTATTTTTATTTTTTTCTGAAAGAGGAGAGAGAAAGAGAGAGAGAGAGAGAGAGAGAGAGAGAGAGAGAGAGAGAGAGGATATGAAGTTGGGTCAGTAGGGAGGTGAGTTGGTGAGTTGGATCTTGGCGGAGTTGGGGGAGTAAAAACATACACAAAATACATTGTATGACAAACTTTTTAAATTACAAAAGATTAAATTGTTGCCCTAAAACATTCCAACTCTGAGAAAGATTGAAATAATATATTTCAAATTTTAGACATGTGACTCAAAGTTTTTGAATATTTGTAATGCTTATTAACTTAAAACATTAATATGTTATTGATAGCAATAATATTCATTCCATTAAAATTATCATATAAGCACATTGGTTTTATATAATGCTTCTGTAATATGGGAGTTTATCTTACAAAACAAGTTCTTCTATAAAGACATTTACTTAAAAATCTTAAACATTTTTCATTGAGAATCCCACAAATGCAGAATATTATTTGATCCAACTCACCCTGATTCCCTCCTCTCCAATTTTTCCCCTATCCTCCTACCACTTTTTATCTAAATTTCATAAGCCTTCCCTTTTAAACTGACTGAGTCTGCTTAGTGCTCACTGATATGTGTGTGTGTGTGTGTGTGTGTGTGTGTGTGTGTGTGTGTGTGTAAGGCTGTCTACTTGAACTATAAAGGTAGTCTTTCAAGGGTGGCCACATTTCTGATAGAAACTTTCAGAGAGTCTTAAAGGTTTTTGCCTTTAAAACTCAATTTAAGGGTTTAAGTAAGGATGCCATGAATAGTTAAGGAGGGGCTAGAAATCTGAGGGGTAAGAAATCTACTGAAGACAGGAATCATCTGTCCATGTTTCTTTATTCTATTCTCTTCAATCCACCATTTCCCATTGTTGCACCCACTACTTCTTCTCACTGTTTTACATTGTTCCTTAATTCTACATCATTCCTCCTTGTTACAAATGTTCTGAGTCATATATACCCTTAAAACCAGTAATTCCAGACCCGGAACTATTGTGCCCATAGAAAATCAGGTAAGAGTTTTCACACACACACACACACACACACACACACACACAGATAGATCCGTGGGCATGGCTAGTACACGTCCAGTATACTCCTTAATGGAGAAAGTTAGTTACGAAAGGAATTAAATCATCAGGGAATTCCAGAGAGGAAAATTAGTGTGCTACCCTTAATTTTGAAGAATGGATGAAGAAAGTGTGGAATATATACACATTAGAGTATTATGCTGCGGTAAAAAACAATGACTTCTCGAATTTTGCATGCAAATGGATGGAAATAGAAAACACTATCCTGAGCGAGGTAACCCAGACCCAAAAAGATGAACATGGGATGTATTCACTCATAATTGGTTTCTAGCCATAAATAAAGGTCACGGAGTGTATACCTGGTGAACCTAA